>NW_006913582.1:357003-400105 GCF_000464535.1 Endocarpon pusillum Z07020
CTCCAACCCGATCCCGCTACACGGCCAAGAATCCATACTCATAACGCGATGACGCTCCTCTCTAAGTTAGCTGGGAAGAAGGCACAATCTACCGGGGGCGGGACAGGGACTGGGAGAATGGTTTAGGCCGATCGCGTCTCATTCGCCAGCAATCAATCAACTACTCAAACGCTCCGTCTTCGGGATTCGGGCGGAGGGGACTTCGATTGGCTGGCTCTTTCTTTGGGGGTGGGAAATAAATGGGGTGTTTTTGATACAGAGGCTGCTATCTACTTAGTACTAGCTGTGCTAATGATGATGGTTATTAGCCGGGAAGTATAAGACCAGGGCTGTACAGACTTTGTCCAATGATGGGAGGGCTTGATGTTGCGGTTGGGGTGAAGTCACGGATGAGGCGCAGTGCAAGGTCGATGGGTCTCAGGAGCCATGCATCTACCCAGTTCCCAATGTCGTGCCTCTTTTTTCCTTTGCCAAGCACCGATCATGCATCATAGAGCCGCCTCCATCTTATCCAGAATCGCAGCGGTGAATTCATGCGTTGTAGCTCGACCGCCCATGTCCCTCGTTCGTGATTTCCTAGAAGACGAAAATACGGATCAGCAAGATCCCGGTCAAAGGATCACTTCACCAGAGTTTGAAGTAGACTCACCCTTCCCCAATAACATCATAAACGGCCTTACTGATCCGATTCGCATGATCATCCAACCCCAGATGCCGCAACAACATCGATCCAGACAACAGCATAGCCGTCGGATTCGCGTGATCTTTCCCCTTGATATCCAGCCCTACATGTCTGCATCCAGGCTCAAAGACTGCGACATCGCGTCCCATATTGCACCCGGGAACGATACCGGGCCCGCCAACCAACGCCGCGCCGATGTTGGATAGGATGCCACCGTACAGGTTAGGCATGACCATGACGTCGAACTGCTGCGGACGCGAAACCGCCTGCATCGACGCATTATCCACGATCATGTCGTTTGTCTCGAGTGTGGGAAAATCCTCGGCCACTTTCTTGAAGGTGTTCCGGAAGAGGCCGTCGGCCAGTTTCATGATGTTCGCCTTGTGGATACACGTCACTTTCTTGCGGTTGTTGGCAAGGGCGAAGGAGAAGGCGAATTTGGCGATGCGCTCGCTCTTGGCGCGCGTGATGATCTTGAGGGATTCGACCACCCCAGACACGGATTGATGCTCGAGTCCCGAGTACTCGCCCTCGGTGTTCTCGCGGATGATACAGAGGTCGACGTTGGAGTGGCGGGTTTGGTAACCGGGGATGTTCTTGATCAGGACGATGGAGGCGTAGATGTCGAGTTCTTGTCGGAGGGCGACGTTGAAGGATTGGTGGCCGGAGCGTTCGATGGGGGTGTGCAGGATGCCTTTGAGGCCGAGTTTGTTGCGTTTCAGCGACGCGATGGATTCTTGAAAGAGTTCCTCAGAGTGCTTGTCTCCCGTGTCGACGCCGGAGACGTCGACTTGTTCCCATTCTATCGGCACGTTGTCGGCTTTGAAGATGGTTTTGACGGATTCGGCGACTTCAGCACCGATGCCGTCACCTAGAGAGAAAAGATGCTTTGTTAGATTTGTAGCCAAGGTGCAGACTGGACGAGAGTTCTGTTACCGGGAATGAGCGTGACTGTATATTTGCCCCCATATTTCGTGGGCTTGAAGATATCAGACTGAACGGTGGCATATGCTGGGAAAGCCGATTGTCAGCAGGTAACATAGAGAGGTCAGTGATATCTCCATGCGACTGACATCTAACAAGCGGCGAGCTGGAGGAGGTGTGTGTGGATACCCGTGCAGCGCGCAGCAGCAACGACTTTTATGCGTGAGGGGTTAGCTTTAGAGGTATCTTGCAGAGCGAATGGACACACCCGAGCGCTGCGCGCAGATTGCACGCACATCATACTCGCAGTTTAGCGCAGCAGCACGGGTGAACAGGGCATAGGCGAATGCAGGAGAGCTAAAGGGCAAGATTAAGAAGAGAAGCTCGGTTGTATCACTAAAAGCTGTCGATACTTTGGCAGTTGGAGCTTGGCTTCAATGCACAATCGCTGCCAGATGCTGCCAGATGCTTGAAGCTAGGTGGAATTCGGATAGGCTCTCTTTTCAGCCACTGTCACTGATGATACAAGTAACTTCAGTCAACAAATAACCAGTATTGCTCACGGCCTTTTCTACTCAGCAGATGCTTGTGGAGGTCACACTTTGTGGCCGGGAAAGGATATCTATTTTTCAATCTGTATTGATATTATGTTCAGAGGCACGTGTCTCAGGGTAAACAGTTCTTATGACCCAAGCTATCCAAAATATTATCTCACTGCGTCGCGAAGTTCATTGCGCCTTGCCACTTCCTCAGTCGCTCTCCATAAAACTGCAGACCAACCACTATGAAGAACGCAGCAGCGGTGATGCCTGCTTGGGACCCAAATTCCACGATTTCTCCAGACCTGTGAGCCCAAACGATCTGGACATAACCGGCCACAAAGCCACCAAAAGCTCTGGCAGCATTTAACAAGGCCGCGACCTCTCCGCTGCCCTCAGGGTAAGCATCCAGCGCATATGCGTTGATGGCCGTGGTGATGATGATAATGCCAAAGTTTTGCAATCCCCACCCAACTGCCAAGACCATGTAATGCCAATGACGGCCTAGGGCATAACCCATGATAACAATACCAACAATGTAAAATGGTGTCGAGAGCCAGATGGCAATCAGGCGAGCCTCAGGCGTGATTCGTCCGTTGTGGCGAGCCATGTACATGTCCCCAAGATAGTCATGCAGCCAATGGCCGACAATCTGCCCAAGGATGGTGCCGATGATCGGGGCAAGGTACAGAAGAGCTGTGACATGTTAGATGCAAACACTTTGTCATGTCTATCAAATCGGGTAGGACTTACCCAGGTTGTCAAAGGTGAAGTGGTATGCCGGTATGACGAAGACTCCGATGGTAATGTTGACCGCGATGACCCATGCGAATGTCATAAAGTAGTAGATACAACTGAGAAGGACGGGAAGTTTGGTGATGGCCGTCCATGAGCGCATGCCAGCTTGGAGAAAGGTGTTCGGAACAAGATTCGTTCTCCACTGCTCAATTCCAAGCACTCGCAACATACGAGACTTGCGGACGGGAACTTGACCTGGGGCTAGATTTCGAGGATAGAACGTCTCGTCCATGCAGAAGACAATGAGTAGCCAGGCCACAGCATTGAGGATAGAAAGCGACCAGAAAGCCCATCGCCACGTGGTATGGGCAACGATCCAACAGGCAATAAAAGGACCCAGGAAGGGCGAAAGTATCACGGCGGTTGCCCATACGTTGATCTTGCGCCTGGTGCTATGTGAGTGAAAGCAAAGCCTAGCTTCACAGAAGTATACTTACGGGTGTTGATGGAAGAAGTACATATCCTTGATGAACATCAAGCCTCCGGCAGCAGCGACCGTCGCGAAGAAGCCATGTAGGATTCTGGCCGTCATGAACGACTCGAAGTTGGTGGCTGAGCCACTCCATACAGACGTAGCTAGGTTCAGCGATTGGAAGAACATGAGCACTGGAAGCCGTCCAAAATATGCAGAAAACCAGACAACGACGATGCCTCCGGCTCCCAACATGAAGACGTTGCCAGCTGTAGCGTGATTGATAGCATCCGGTGTCATATGCCATTCCCTGCGAATACGAATCAGAAGACATGTCAGGAAATGGTATGATAGGCAGAAGCGATATTGCGTACTGTGCTTGCGGCAGCAAGGTAATACCACCAATAGCACTCCCATAATCACCAGTAAAGGCTGTTAGGGAGACGATATATAGGATCACCGTCTTCTTCCAGGCGGGCCAATTCAACGGATCTTGCGGATCCTCAGACGGCTGGGGAATCAAGACCGTTTTTCCATCAGCGGCTGTCTTGATGATAGCAGAGTCGGGTATGTTGAGGGTTTTCCTCAAGTGCTCTTCGTCGAGAACATAGCCCTCTTTCTCTCCGATCTGCTCAAGATCAACATCAGGGCGACCAAGCTCCTGCACAGCGATACGCTCTTTCGAATCGGCAGGCGACGAGCCTGACTGCGACGTCAAGGTCGACATTGTATTTGAGTGAACGATGTTGGGACAAGAAGAAGAACGCTTCCTACCTCAGAGGGGTGCAAGGCCGAAGATATACAATGTGGACTGTCGGCCTAGATCTCTGGATTTTGCAATTGTAGATATTTAGTCTCATTGCATAGCAAGACAGAATCCGCCGATGCAGCGGCAAGCCTGCAGCTGCGGAGGCTCTACGGACCCATCCATATATGCATATCCTCGAAACAGTCAGTATCCGGGGTAGTGGATACCGGATCAGGAAAGCTCAAGGACTTTTACCCGGACTCTGCCTGTATGCAAAGGAGTAGTGTGAATCACTCCCGACCAAGACACAACCATGGCGCTTTTGAGCTCTTCCAATTCACGGCCACAAATAGACATAGCGCAAGCTTGACAGCGGACTGCCGCTCTGAAGGTTCAGAAAAGACTTCAACCATGGCAGATCCTAGCGCTGTGATGACTATGTTGGGGGGGCCCGAGGTTTCCGGTCATGTTTTCGGACAAATTCGAACTCTCCGGAGTCCGGATCTCCACTTCTATGGCTTATATTTAACTACTTAGTGTGCCACACGACAGGTGCTTCTGTAGTATGCTGCATAATAGGCATAGATCATGCTCCCAGAACTGCACGGGCCAGTCCATGGTTGGACGGATAATCTGCAAGTCGAATAGGGAAGTCCGTTGTGGCTGCATACTTGGCCTTAACACATGGGCAGTACTAATTCAAGTTTGCTGTGACTAAGTTAGTCACCAATTACAGAGAAACTGCTTGATCAAATGTTCTTCGATGTTCACACCATCAACAGTAATGATCAAGGGATATTGGGGAGCGGAGATGGCTGCTAAGATGCTGAAACTGACAAATTCAGAAATCATGACTATCAGGCGGCCCATACATCCCAAGTAAGTTGTTGTATGTGATTGCTACACTTCCTCAAATCCGTGCAATACCCATCAGCATCGAAGTGTTGCCACGTCGTTTCTCTCGATCTAGCAAGTATCAGCGCATCCTCCATGGCAACATTTACACCCGCGCCAGCGAACGGTGCCATCAGGTGAGCTGCATCGCCTATCAATGTTACTCTACAAATCATATCAATTCGAGCCCACAACAGAAAACTGGACCGTTGACTTGCCCATTTCTACTTTTCCAGCTCAAGCCAACTGGTAACATATACAGCGGCTTCGCAATGAGATTCTCCTCTCCACCAAGGATCATCTGCCTGAAAGGCTCGACCCAACCATTTGACTGTTGCAGATACCTGTCCACAACTGCCTTCTTCGCAGACAGTTGATGAGACCAATCCATATCAACATCACGAACCCAAGTCTCTGCGGCGCACAAATATAAGGCGGCTTGTATGCTCCCATCGTAGTGGCGCTCAGCCCAAATGGTTTGCTTATCGCGCGACGCAATCATTGCTCCGGTTCGCACAATCTTGTTGACATCAGAACGTACTCGATCTGCTGGTGTCGCAATCTGCATCCAGCTGACGCCAGAGTAGAATGGTTCTCGTAATGTAAGGAGCAGACGGACCTTGGACCAAGCACCATCCGCGCCAACAACAAGATCATAGCCTCGCCCAACAACGTCACTTTCCAGTGAATATCGTCCTTTCCTTCGACCGCTGGTCCGGCCTTGCTGCACTTGCTATCCCAGCGGACCGAACCCTGCTCCAACGAATCCAACAGAATCGTTCGCAGTTCGTGCCGCATAGTCTCTGGCTTCTTAGGCTATGAGATGTCAACCCTGGCTTGGATTATAGGGTTTGACCAGACGCAGGATCAGCAACCGTGAAAGATTCGCCTTGTGGTCGCATGAATTTGGCAAACTGTTCCCACAACCCGGCCTCTACGATAGCTTGTAGCCCAGATCCTGCATGCAGGTCCAGAGAGCCCCCTTGGCCTCGAATGTCTCGGGAGCCATTACTCTCAAAGTCAGTGCATGGGATATGATTGTGTTGCAGAAGGCTTGCGAGAGTGAGGCCACTAGGGCCCCTTAAACGGTTAGCAAATTTGAGTCAGGAGAGGATGCCGGAAAGAGACAATACTATTCACCCCCAATGATAGCTATTGTTGGTGTGAAGGACATATTGGACAGATTTCGAGTAGCTAAGGTGTAGATGGGTACAGTAGTCCCATGGAAAGAAGTACTGCATGAGTTCCAAGTCGAAGAACAAGTTGTGACTTTCTTGCCTTTAGCCAGGGGGAGAATTCTAACTAAGGAAGATGCGCTCTCGGCCCATTTTAAGCTTTAAGCTTTAGTACTGCGTCGGAAGCCCAGCCGACCGACCACCGAATTAATTTGTTAAATTAGTTGGGCAGCCATGTGCTTGGAACGCCTGTACATCCTTTTGGTCTGTTCCCCTAGCCCTCAGAGAAAGATGACGCTGATTTTATTCACTGCCCAGAAGACTACCGGGCGAAAAGATAGAGACTCACCAGATGACTCAATACCACAATTTTATATACCTGCGGAACGCGTCGGATGAAAGATTTCTGGGCAATCGATGCGCCGGGACTGCGGCATGCAGCCCACGAGGACAAAGGCTGAGCTTCAGCAGCAGAAGAACAAGGTACGCGCTTCCGGCTGCAGCGAGTTGTTTTTCTAATCAGCTGGCTTCCGCTGACGCCTCTCATCAGCTTGCAAACTCCTACAATGAGCTTCTAGAGTACGACGAACTTGCCTGTCTGGACCTGCCAGTCACAATGCTGAAGAGATTACAGAGAGTTCTCTGCGAAAGATTTGAGACATGTTGGCAACTACACACTGGGGAGATTGATAGGAAAGGGCTCCTTCGGGAAGGTTTATCTCGCAAGACATAATCTCACCAACGGTTCGAAGGTGGGTATTTTGGATATTTGCGCCTTGCTCGCGAATGACTGGTCGTACAGGTTGTTCTTAAATCCGCGAGAAGAGACGATGCAAACCTTGCCCGCGAAATCCACCATCACAGACAGTTTATACACCCTCATATCGCTCGGCTCTACGAAGTCATCGTGACGGAGAACCTGGTCTGGCTGGTGCTCGAATACTGCCCCGGTAAGTTGCATACCGCTTCTGACCACTACAGACCATGTTGATGTGCCTAATTTGATCAGGTGATGAATTATACAACTACCTGACAAAGCAAGGTGCTCTGCCCCTGGATAAAGTCCAAAAGATCTTCACACAGCTTGTGGGCGCCGTCGCATATATCCACAACAAATCGTGTGTTCATCGCGACCTGAAGCTTGAAAACGTGCTCTTGGACAAGAACGAAAATGTGAAATTATGCGACTTTGGATTTACTAGGGAGTATGAAGGAAAAAGCAATTATCTCCAGACCTTCTGCGGTACAGTCTGTTATAGCGCGCCTGAGATGCTGAGAGGGGAGAAGTATGCCGGCGAAAAGGTCGATGTTTGGAGTCTGGGAATAATTCTGTTTGCATTGTTAGCGGGCGAACTACCATTTGACGAAGATAACGATCAAGCGACGAAAGAAAAGATCCTTAGAGAGGAACCCAAATATCCCGCGAACATGCCTGACGACGCCAAAAGTCTGATTGGAAAGCTTCTGTCGAAACGACCCTTGTTACGGCCAAGTCTGGCCGATATTCTAGCCGATCCCTTTTTATCAGATCACGCTCCGCAGCAGCAGGCGCTGTTGAAGCTAACTCAGCCAGCGCCTTTCAGCACTCCGCTGGAGAAAACCACACTGGAGCGCATGCGCAGTGCAGGCGTTGACATTGAACTGGTCATTGAAAACGTCCTCTCCCAACGGTGTGATGGATTGGCAGGCTGGTGGACATTGCTGATAGAGAAGGAGGAGCGGAAAGAGAAGAGACGTGAGCGTAAGCGCAAGGAGAAAGAGTTGGAGGCGAAGCTCATTCGACGACTTAGTGGCGCCAGCACTCGACTGGACAGAGTTGCGCCAACTTTGGTCGAGGTTGACGAGGAAGGTCAGTCACCTGCCATAAAGGATGCTACTCAGAACCGAGGACGAACAGAGCGGAGAAGTACACCGCACATACTCATTTCCGATCTGCCTGATCTACCTGAAGGCTCTGCCGTCGAAAGCCCCAAATCCGAAATGCCCCCCATACCCATCGAGAAAGATGGCACACGATCAGCCAGTTCCTCGCGTCCACCACCACCACCTAAAGAGCACCGCCGAAGATCGAGTGATCTGCGGCTGAATGCGCCAGCCTCAGAATCCCTCGCTGTCACCAATGGGATTCAAAAGCAACGCCCCTCTCGTCGTCATCAGCATTCTTTGTTGAATCAGCTAGCTTCTCTCAAGCATTGGCTGGTCGAGTCTGCGAAGCGAGCGCGGTCGCCAGCCAAATCCTCGTCTAGCACTTCTAATCATAAGGGTGCGTCACTGAAGGAAAAAGAGGCTAGCTCAAAACAACCAAATATTCTGAGGGCCTCTGGGGCACACCAGCGCAATGTGTCCCAAGCCACGGATCGTACTCACTCTTCGACCGGAAAACCTGTCACTCCCAAGTCAGCGCGGTACCTAAATCACACGTCAAACTCTCGCCCCTCTTCACTTGTACTACAACCCAGAATAGATACTCGGAACAGTCGCCACCGAGACTCACTGTCACCCTCCCCGTTGACATCTCACTCGTCCTTCCGACGAAGTCATCCTGGACTTCGAGGGCGTAAATCGACCTCTTCTTCAGTCTCCTCCATCCGCAGTATTCATCACCACCACACTCAAAGTAAAGCGTCTTCGGTCTCCTCAAACAGCATTGACACGGTGCATACTCCTACCGGCAAGTCCGCTAGATCTCCTCATACTTCCATCAAAGTGCTTCCTGCAACACCCAGTGCAAGCACAAAGCTTCCATCAAACGTTCGACCGGGACGTCCTTCGCTTGGCAACAGCGAGGGAAGCGTGTATAATGAAGCCACTCCGGTTGCTGGCAGCGGAGACCACGGTTTTTCTGGCTCTAGTGGTCTTGTTTTCGCTCGACGGAAGAAGTCGGCCTTCAAGGGTCCTATGCTAAATACCAGCTTGTTTGCGCATAGCGTGCCTGGCGGGTCAGGCACGCCAGGTCTTCGTGGGCGAGAGGACAGTCGTCCGGACAGACATCTGGGTGTCAGACGGAGCACAAGCGGTAGAAGCCGTAGCCGGAAAAGACGCAGCGTGGTGATCGAGGAGGAAGAGGAAGAAGACGAGCAAGAGGCCGAAGAGGTTGAGGCCTTTAGTCCCGTCGAAATCCGTCGAGGCGAAAGTGTACACAGCATTATGATCTGGGATGAGCGGGTCGACCCTAAGCCGTCGGGTGGGTTTGGCTCGGATGAACAACCATCGGAAGAAGGGAGCAAGGTCACACCCGACTGATTTGTGAATCTATGCATGTATGTGTTGGCGATACCCTGTTCTCATTTTGGCCTTGTCTTTCCCCGTTACATGGCGCTATGTATTTGCTCATGAGAAACGGCTTAATACGTCATCCATTTTCTAGAAGTACTCTATGTATCACACCTCTTGTATCATGCCTCTGCGATTCACGACATCGTAGGTCTCTGGTTGGACTGACATTGGACAGCAGACCACAGATTTCGCTTCCGTCCGTAGGATATTCTTCGTCCACTCTTCCTTCCTTTAGTCAACTATCCAATGGCATTGGCGGAGCTGAAGATCGTGTTCGCTCTCGCTACCTCAATGTCTGTGTAAGACGTAGTAACATCAAGTGACCGGGCCTGGCCTGACCATAAATAGCAACTCGTGGAAAGCTTTCCAGCGCCACCAACGAAACCGTTCTAGCTCCTCGCGCCATCACCCGTCGCTCCTCTTTCACAACAATCTAAACCTCGTAAAAAGTGTGAACGACCAACCTCCAATGCAGAGATAGCTGGCGACAAATCAAGGTATCCTTCTCCATGACTGTCTCCGATTCGCTGAAGGTCTTGCTATTAATTTATATCTCGTGTTCATTCTACCCCACGAAGACATTTATAGTCTTTACTCGGCTAGCAATACTTCTCATTGGGAGATTCCATTCTAGACCTTCCTGTACGAAGCATTGTGTCAGTCTCCATGTCCTAACGCTATGCAGCTGGTTCTGCTTGAGCTATTCATGTCTGGAGGGACCGCTGCCCATGTAGCAGCTTGTCCCGAGAAGCGTACCCAGTTGTCTACTTATGTATCTCCTTGCCCACCTCTGCTTCTGCGATTTGTCTGCACCCAGCAAATACTCTCGTTTACTGTGATCACCGTTACACTTATCTGCCTTGTCATCGTACTTTTGAGTCAGGACTTCATCATGTCTTTCTCCCTGCATCACTATGTCCTTCTCTTAGTTTGCATTCTCACTTGTGCCTCTGCGGTTCCCACACCAGCAGAGCTCGCACCCCGAGCATGTTCCACGCTTGGTCCTGCCAACATCAGCAACCTCAACAAAACGGCACCCGATGCATACCTCAACGGACTGACCTTTGCACTTCATCGCGATGGAGGAGCCAACTCTAACACCATCAAATCGGTCGTATCGTTCGCATACATCCCTCCTGGTGCCACTGGCTGCATGTTGCAGATCGATATTCCCAAGCTTCCCACAAGAAATAACCCTGGTCCCATTGCCAGCGGCACCGGCACACAAGCTGATGTCTGGCTCATTACCAACCCCCAACGTAGCAATCCGTACGACGTGAATTTCATCTACGAGTACAGCTGGAACAAACCACCCGTCAAGAATCAGTTCGTCAGCACAACGATCTTCCCAACCAACTCGCCCACGGATGCACCTTACAGGACGTTCCTGTGGAGTGGGACGTGTCAGCAGCAGCTGAGCTTTCAATTCGAGCTGAGTGATTGGCAACAGGGTAGCGGGGATGTCAACTTCTTCAACACTCTTGGTGGCAAGATAGGCCTGACCCCGATTGGATTTAGGATCGTATACAATTGCTGAAGGGGACAAGTCGTTGGAGAACTCTGCGAGGAATGGACATTCTCTTGAGCAACATATTGAGGGTAGTTTTCAGAGTGTACCTTGGATCTAATCAATGATGTTTCAATATTGCTCCGTCCCAAGAAGCTTGGATCAAGTATTCAGAACAACTCTATCTACCATCTCGCGCTGCTTACCGTCATCGCCCATCGAGACGGGTAAATGTAGGATAGAAGCTCATCTTCTTACCCTCACCTTCACTGCTCGGACGTTTCTTGCAGGAATCATGTTGTGAATAAACGATAAACGGCATTCCTTGCCTGGCTCCCCCAGACGGGCTTAGTGGGCTGGGCCACACACGCCATGCTCGAAATAGGCTACTCATTGACTAAGCAGAATCCATATTTTGAGCTGATAGTCATTAACTTTATTAGCATTTTCATCTATTACATTGATAACATCATTGATTTTCATCAACTAAGATACTCTGTTATGACTTCTGATAACGCTCTATCTATCTATCATAACAGATCTCTATAATTCTAAATTTCTAATCACATTATGAATATCTTCGTACCCTCAATTAAGAAAATCCAATTTAACAAAAATCCAGTAGGGTCTCTAACGTCAATAACAAGTTATCAGCGGCTCTCGGGATACATAGTCAGTGGTTCTTCTTCTGTTACTGGATTTCCGACAACTGATTAGACTACTTTGCTATGTCCCAATAGCTTGGTGTATTCTTGATGAAATTTTGTATTGTGTTTTATATCGAAATTGTTACGAATCCTCCCGCGACCTACGCCAAGGACCGTATTCCCTGTGGCACTGACCATGGCTCACAGAGCTCATCTCGGACCAAGCTCCCCGCCGCTATTCTAGCCATCACTGGCGACAGGTACCCACAGTTGCCCGTACCTGGCCTCAGCGGGATAAGGGGCATGGACATGTATATAGAGCGTTGTGTTCCCACTTTCGTTTCTCTTTCTTCACGCTTTGTCTTGTATGTTAAGCCCAACCATAGCTCTCCCGACAGAAATAGCTGCGGATTCTGCGTCGAAATAGCTGTGGATTCTGTGCGAAACAGCTGCGGATTCTGCGTAGGATTCTGCGTCGAAATAGCTGCGAATTCTGCATTGAAATAGCTGTGGATTCTGCGCAGGATTCTGCGCAGGATTCTGTGCAGGATTCTGTGCAGGATTCTGTGTGAAATAGCTGCGAGTTCCGCTGATTTTTACATCGAACTCTATACTAGATAATACACGTAATTTTGACCTAAATCGGTATAGCTCGCTTATCTTGTGGGGCGGAATGATATTCGGGCTGTAATTTTGTATCTTGACCTTAGACGTGCTGACGCACATTGAATTAGTCATCGTCAAAGCCACATACTACGTACGTAGTACTAGCACGGCTGAGAACTGAAGCAAGGCATCCCCTTGGCGCCCTCAGCTGGCTGACAAAGCGCTCTTGGTCGGATTGACAGACTTTATCTCCAGGTGGAAATACACATCGGTGTTTGCGCCTCAGAACTCCGTGCCTGTACAACTTGGAATCGCATCTTGGCGGCATGAAAATTAATAAATGCCAAACATACTCCGTACATGGAGCTTATTAAGGCTCTTTATTCTGTACAGAAGGAGGAGCAAAACGACCAAACCAGCAGAGCGCTAATAGGAGTTGAGCCCATTTCGTCTGATCCCTTCACTCTTCTATTATTTTAGAAATCAAGAATTACAAAGTATGATAGCAAGTCTTATAAATGCTGTATTGATCATCTTCAAACATGCTAAGCAATGCTTATCTAGCAGTAATTTTGACGAAAATGTAACCCAAGCTCCATAAGCACGGGGTTAAGGAAGATTCACCGATCTAGTTCCAGCGTCCATGCCGAATGGGGCAACCGCCATGGTGGCAGCCGACTTTACCGTCCAATGATCCCTGCCAGCTTGCTTGGAACGTCGTCATACCGGGCGCGGCACCTTGCGCGGCCGGCCCGGCTGTGTCGACTGTTTATAGTCTGTCTCAATTGTCATTGTTGGCGCATTCTGTCGCCCTCTACCAAATTCCTTCCTGTTGTATATAACCCGTACTGCTCCCCGATGGATAGACTTGCGGCTTTCAGACACCCTTGTTCTTTGATGACTGACGAGTTCCAGTGTTGGTGTTAAGGCGCATATAAATACTCCCAATTCATTTACCTGGCATAGCGTTGATTTTGTGACCCCATTCCGAGAACATTCCATCACTCCAAGCAAGACATCTTCAGACACCTTCTTACCATTCATACACTTATTATTCTCTGATACTCTACCTATAAGAATATCAGATCATCGGTAATATCTCCTCCAAACACCGCCAAAATGTGGCTCCTCTCTTACTGGATCCTCCCCGTCATATCGGCGGCAATGTGGCTAGGTAAGATATCCTCATGCCCTCACCATCACATCCGCAAGAAACATTTCTGTTAACTCTCTTATGTCAGGCATGCTCCTCGCCATGTTCATCCACTGGTTCGTCATCTCTCAACCCCAGTATCCCTCCATGGAAGCCAGCCAAGACATCGCCTACATCTCCGACGTCGGTGCCTACGGCCTAAAACCGCTCTTCATCACCGGCAGCGTAATAACGACCGTCTTCCTCGACCTCTCCTTCTTCGCTGAGCGCTACCTGCGACACACAGGACGCTTGGCGCGAAACACCAGCCTAGCCCAGGTAATTCTCAGCATTATCAGTATCCTGTTCGCCCTTGCCGGATCCGCCGGGCTAGTCCTCCTAGCAATATTCGACACCTACCGCCATCGACGATTGCATAACTACTTCCTCCTCCTGTTCATCGCCGGCTTCATTCTCTCCGCTATCTTCGTCTGTGCCGAGTACCAAAGGCTGGGGATCCACTACCGCAATCACCGCATCCTGCGGACATCCTTCTGGGTAAAACTGGCCTTTATTTTAGTTGAAGTTGCGCTTGCGATCGTGTTTGGGGTGATGACCTTCAGGGGTAACAGAGATGTCGGTGCGATACTGGAGTGGATCATCGCGCTCCTCTTTACAGGATATATCATCAGCTTCTTCTTTGACCTCTTACCCAGCGTCAGGACTAAACATCGTGTCTGTCCGGGATCTGAGGAAGAATTGCCAATGAGCAAGCAATCGCGGCGGCAAAGTGGCAGTGACAGGGGAGTGAGCGTGCATGGTGCGGGGCCCGATGAGTATGAAGAAGATCTCACGCATGACTCTGCGGGGCCGGTGCCGAATCCGCCGTATCCGGTGTCAACGCCTTATCATGAAACAAGACAGGGGACGAATACGCCAAATGCGTATCGAGCTAATGGTTATGAGGATGGAGTGAATGGGTACACGAACAGGACGGGGAGGATATCGAGCTGGGTGAATCGATGGAGGAATGCTTGATTTTATCCAATCTTGAATCAGGACCTCTTATTCAATGCAGGCGCCAGCTAGATGGCCAACGAGACCAGTCAGATTGGGTCCGATCTGCTATCAACGGTGATAGAAGGGAAGGGGAGCGTGGTGCAGCGAACAAGAAATCGCCCGATGCCATCACACCCACTAAAAGCGGTGTCAGTAGGACCCTATGCCCTGCGAATCAATGGCGCTGTATCTACATCCGTGATTGAAGCCGACGATGCGGGCGGTGGCTATGGAGAGCGTCCAGCGCTTCCTACGATGCGAAAGAGATATAGATACAGGCAAGGCCCTAAACTTGAGGGATCATAAGAGCCCTTTTCGATACTTTCTTCGCCAGTGACACGCACACTTATTCTGCCCGCAGCTTGAGTTCCCGTTGTGTCAGATCTTGAAAAGAAGAGAAGGTGAAACAGAACCGGGCGGTAGAAGTCTGCGCGTTGAATCTGCAGAAGACAAGAGGCGATAAGGCAGACCTCGTCGCTCAGAAGGGCGAAGACGCATTTTGCACACAGTAGACCAGCGAGACGGTTGGGGGTTTGATTAATACTTATCCAACGGAAAGGGAAATTAGCTCCCGAGATCTCGGAGATGAGCGGAGCCGAGATGGGATGGAAATGAAATGGTTGCAAATAACCCCAATCGACTTTTCCCCCTTCTTTTTCCTTTCCTTTCTTGCTTGCATGCTACCCGGTTCTGTAGAAAGCAAAGGGTTTCCTGGCAGGATGGTGCCGCCAGCGAGTCGTGGACCAATTCATCCACCCATCCATCCATCGATGGAAATCTCCAGCCTGCCTCGCCACATCCCATTACTACGGAGAAACGTGCCCTCCACCCCTCCCACACCACCCTCGCCTGCGCTTCGCCAAAGCCCCAGGCGTATTTGTCAAAACCCGATGCGCAAATTATTATTTAAATTTATTTTCCCCTTTGTACGCGAAAAATCCCCAAGATAGCAACCGGCCCCCCCCACCATCACGTGGCGGAGAAGCAGGAAGCGTGCGTGTGCGTGTACGGGGTGCCACCGGCCATGGATCAAAACTGTCATGTGGTGTGGAGCATACGTACGACTGACTGACTGACTGACGCGTGCACACAATCTTCGATGATTCAGAGTAGCACTGTAGCTTGAACCCCAGCTGGGAAGGAAACAGGAGACAGGGAGACAGGAAGCAGGAATCAGGAAAATCTACCTCCTCCCTCCCTCCTCTTATTTTTTTTTCTTCTCCCTCATTTTCCCTTTTCCGAACTGAAGAACCCAGCTCGGCGAGATTGTGTTGTAAAACTTCCCTGGTTTGCAGAACTACGCAGAGCCGATTGTGGTCTCGGTCTCGGTTTCGGTCTCGGATGGGATAGTCGCTGAAAAGACTTTATACGGTAGCAGAGGAACGACAAGGAGGGAGAAGAGAGGGGGGGGAGGAAAGTGAGAGAAAATAGGTACGAAAAGAATCGGGCGAAGAATTTTCAAGGAAATAGCGTATACAAAATATCTCCATTGAATTTTTTCGTCCTTCTCTAAGCTATCCTGATGATTCTTTCATTCCGTCTGCCTCCTACTCTTCCAGCTCCATTCCCATCCCATCCCATCCCATCCCATCTCATCCCCTTTCATGAAACATGAGAGCAAAGTAGCTCAATCCGTACGGGCATTCAGACTCTATAACCCCCCTCCTGGCCGCTCGGTCAAAAAGTCTGTCCCCTCCTTCATCCATTTCTTCAAGCTGATAATGCGCCACAAAGTGTACGCATCCATTTCCACCACCCGACTCCCAGAACCCAGAAAACCAACAGACAAGAAAAGCAGAAAAACAGAAGATAGTGGGACTGGTTTCCAGACCATTTTGATACAAAGCGGCACCCGTGCGCCTGCATGAAGATGACGAACAGCACTGGAAGAATTGTTGACTCCATGGAATTTTCCCAAAATTAGCAATTATGCTGTGCATTGCTACTCATGTGAGATGGTTTTAAGGCAAGGAAGTAAAGAACGCCATGGTCTGGTGCCGTGACTGATGCTGATGCTTGATAAAGGCATGTAAAGGACGGAAGGCTGACATTGGGGTATCGTGTAATGAAGGTGATGATGATAGTGAGCATTGGTAGTGACGGAAATAGTGTGTGATGAGTTGGGCCCGTGGTTCCATTTTCAGAAGGCCAGAAGAGTATCTTTCCATGTCCAGCGTGCAGGTTGATAAACTCACGTCAGATGCATAATGACACTTCTGGGCGAATGAAGTAGAGCATTCACTTGGCAGGAAGTGCTGCCTGTCTTTACGCTGCCTGCCCCAGTAGACGTGTCAGAACTCAAGTTGTTATGGCGGCCCACTTTCGAAGACAGCGAACGTAGACTGAGGTAGAAGTCCTGATCACTCAGAAAAACTATCAGACTCATGCTCAGCATCATCTTCTTTCGTGCCTCTGGTTCGGATCCGGAATATTTGTGCCGTTATCTCCTTGTGCATTGATCCACTCTGATGAACCATCCTGTCTACCAACAGGTGTTTTGACGTCGTCTGCAGGTAGTGACGATACGTAATTCGACGAACCCTGTATGGCGCCAGGCATGGTACTAACCATCTGTGCAGTCAAGGCTTGAGCAACATAACTTCGCAGCTCCTTCTCTTCTCGAGCGTCCTCTTTCATCAGCCGTGAGCGATCGGGCTTATCCATATTCTCCCGTCTCATCTTCTTGATCTCCTGCGTAATCCACAAAAGTACTTCTTCCGGGCAGCGAGTACGCCCCAGGCCCTGTTCGGCAGGGTTGCGCACGTATCGACGGGTTACATCGGTGGCACCATCAATGGAGAAGGCAATGCAGTAGGCAAGCTTTTTCCTCCAGCCTGAATCACACTTAGTTTAAGTTGATTCGTTAGGAGACGGGAATGCTCACCTTCAGCATAAAGCCTCGGATTGTCCCACGCTTCTTCACAAGCATCGACGTGGATCCAACGCCTCTGATGCTCCGAATAGACCTCAGTCCATACCGCGTCTTCAGAGTTCCACACCCATCGTACCCTTGCACCAGCAGCACGGCATAGCATACTAAAGCAATTGGCCCATTCCCCACACCTACCTCGCCGTGTCTCTAGCAATGGCCAAACATCTGAATATCGGGGGAACCGTTCATAAGCATTGCAGGTTGCAGTGCTGCACCTGTAGAGCTCTACCTTGTTGGCACCACGGGCAGCTTCGTCCGGAGTAGGCGGTGTCATGCCCTGAGCATCAGTTGGGCTGCCACAGATTGGGCAGAGAGGGTTGTTGACGAAGGTAAAAAAGGATCGACGGAACCATCTGAGCAAGGCTTTGATGACACAATCCTGATAACCCCATTCTGGCTTGACGTCGTCACCCATAGAGGCTGCTGAGGCTAGCATGATATTATGCTCCTCGTCTGCTTCCTCATATATCCTTTGGGTGGGGATGTACGTCAACGCCTCGTCGAGTAAACCGGGATTTTCATATTTGATCGGAGTGTACGAGAGGGTGATGAGGAGGTTGCGAAACTTTAGCGAGGCAGCATCTTGCGGAGGCGATGGCGCAATAGGAAGGCTTCTAAACTGAGTATATGCAGGAGGCAGATTTAGCGATGGACGTGGTGATAGGTTCGATGAAGCTGAACGTGGGTGATGCGGAGACTGCGATCTTGGTGACCTCACGCGTTCTTCCAGCTCATTCAGTCTCCTCGTCCGAAGTAATTGATCAAATTGTCTTGAGAGTCCCGAGGCGTCCAAGTCGTCCCGCGGCATCCCTGCTTGCGCACCTGGCCGTCCCGCCATTGTCGAACTGTTTCCGAGTACAAATCTATCTGTTTCAACGAGGTAATGCAGAAGCCAGAGTCAGAAGAATAGGAAACTCTCTCGCTGCCCCAGATACGGCGTCACTGGAGTGGTGACTTGGACAGGAACGCATGCAGTGGGTGAAATGGCCGCAGTTCTGGCACAGCCGAGTGCTTTGCCACGATTAGAACGATGCTTGGCGAGGATAAGCGCCAACCTGAGGCGAACCTGCAACACAGTCACAAGGTAGACAGCGAGAGAAATCAAGTTGTCGATGATGAGGATGGAAGGAGAATTAATGTGCAGGATAGGAGGCTAGAAGGTGTACGACAGGTGGATAGAAGGATTAGCATTGCATGCGTGTTTGGAGTGGAGATTGGGAATTGGTGAGAGGGTGACGAGTCCCTTCCTGAGTCCCTCGGTCTCTCTCCCGTGACATTTCAAACTTTCTGGCCCCGACCAAACTTTCCGGCGTCGTCAGCTCCCCATCACCGCCAATCATCGTTCAACCTAACGTAGCCAGCCAGCTCTTTGCCTCATGGAAAACCCCTAACTTCAATATGTAAAGCAATCGTTCCTCGCCGTTCGCCCTGTTGAGGGAACACGTCGTCTTTCATGATTACATGGTCTGACTGTATCATCAATGCTATGCTTGATTGCCCATGGCTCACTCGGGATCAAGGACATCCAGAATTGCCTCGACTGCTACCTTCTTACAATGACTAACAGTCTCAACTGTTACGCGGCAGACTGCATACGTCTAGACTGCTCTATAACTGGATACAAGTGTACTTGCGCGGCATCCTTCTGGCCCAAGTCCTCGTTACTGCTTAGAAGTCGACCGTGTACTGAACGCCTAATCAGATCGGACAAGCCAAGGAGTTGGATTGCGTTTCTTTGACACTGTCCTACTGCCGCGAGAGATGGATGCGGTTGACTAATAACTCTCCTACGACTTATGCTTGGACATTTTTTGACGTGATAGTCCGTGTCACTAATATGCGTGAAAAGTCTGATGCGCAGCTGGGCAGTCCTTCTCGCATGCCTCCTATTCAAACTCTTTCACCCGTCGCTCTTCTCTAGCTTCTTTTTGTTTCCCCAGATCGACTTGTACATGCTTTTCACATCCCCACATTTCAACTTTGCTGGGCTGAGAATGTTTCACCTAGCGGCTCTGCGATGAGATCTTTTATCGCCATCGCCGAGACGCGTGGCAGATCTTGGCACCTAACCTCTTCCGGAAATTAGATGCTGGACCAATTGTGCGTCCGTTGCGTAACTGGGAGGCAAGAAGTCTTGATGAGTCAACGAAGCAGAGCTTGACCGGAAGCTTGACCTTCCAGATGTCGGAACCGTCCGAAGCATATTGTCGTCATCTTGGCGCGTCGATGAGCAATACCTTTCCTCAAGCCGGCTGCGCCTGAGTTGAGTTTGTGGGTGGTTCACATTGGTGTGCGAGCAAGTAATACGGAGTCATGTGCCTTTTGATTGATGATGTATTCTACCATGAAGGCAGTCCATCTGGTTTGATCATATGACATTCTTGCGAAGCCTTGTCATCTAGTACAACATCGCCCTTTCGGCTTTGACAACATGTTTCGTAATAGAAGTGTTGCTGCACGGGTGGCTGTATGCTGGCATACTCAACCACGACAATCACTGTTGAAAGTACGATGTTGGCAGCTGCTTGGGAAAAGAAATCAGCCAGCTGGACGGGGTCAATCACGTTTCCCAGTCTTGATCCCCGTCAAATCTTGGCGGGAGGTCTACGTCCCATAGGGGTCGTTCGATGATAGCGACTTCGAAGCCGCTTTCTGGATCTAATTCATCACCATGATTCTTGGTGTCCATTGGTCTATTTCCGTCACCGGCCCCACCAATGGATACTATGCCCAGAATCGAGCGGTACCTCAGTGTTATAAATGAAGCTGGTTTGTCGCCATGTTTGCTTTGGGGTGCATTGGTGTGCGAAGTCTCCCGCAAAAGGCTCGGCACGCCATTTACCTGATGTTCCGTGTGGCCATTCACCAAAGGCTGCTCGGTTCTCCTTCGAAGTTGTGTCAAGGCCATTAATCCCAGCCCACTCCCTTCGTCTTCCTCGCTGGCAGCAGAGCGCGTCTCATCGAGCTGTATCATTTGAGAATCCTCCTGCGTTAAGCTTTTGAACCTTCGTGAACAATTGCTAACACCAACATATGACTCGGACAATGGGACAATACCGCCCGCCCCGCTTCCTCGCTGCCGCAATTTCTCGGCTTCGAATTCTTCCCGTTTTCTTTTCTTGTTTTGCTTTGAACTTTGCTGTGGCTGTTGAACATCGTCCATACCCACTGCTCCGCTTGGTTCTTCTAACGGAAGATCTTGTGCCAAGTCAAGCATGAACATCCACGTCGAGCCATAGAGCCACAAACGGTGGTGAAGGGACGAGGCATCCCAAAAACAACCCATTGCTCGTTCTTTGATTCGCTTAAATTGCTGAGGCAGATATGAAGCTGGGTTCCGTCGAGACCACTCTGAGAGCATTCCTTGGAGGACCCGATATTCTACAAACTTGTGCTCTGCTGTCATGGCTATGAGCCTGTCTTCCCCAGTGGGTAGGTCGTGTGCACGTGGGTGTGGTGTGTGTCTTGTAGGATGTAGCCCGATCTCAGTTCTACCTGTATTCGTTGGGTTTTCATGTGTGCTGGGGCGAAAGGCGAGGACGAGAATTGATGCATCCAGATTCGGTAAATATGCACCTGCAGGATTCTTGCGCCATCGTTGACCGTGTATACTCTGGGAATCATCCTCTTCGTCAGAAGAACTTTCGCCTGATGATAGAGAGCTAGCCGACTGAGGAGATCCAGACCCACGGTCGTTGTGAATGCCATTGACGAAACCGTTGCTGCTTGCTCCTAGGCCCTCCAGTACCCAAGTGGCTATACGTCCTGATAGATCTCCGACCGCAAGTAGGCGGCTGTCGGCGGAGAAGGATGTGGTGGTAATGGTGTCCAGGTATCCGTCCAAACCAGCGGTTTTGGTATCCCTGGATGTCTTCGATTTAATTCGGTTGAGCTTGGCCGCGTGCTTGCTAAAATGAGGAGGTGCTTCGCTATCTGAGGAATCCTCAATCCGCACTAGGGTTATTTCGTTGTTCAGACGAATTGAGCAAAGCCAGCGAGTATCAGGCGAGAAGGCAAGCAGTCGTGCACCAAATCGTCCAATAGAAGGAAGAGTCTCTATTTTCTTGGTACGGATGTTGACTCGCCCGTCTGATGAGCTTCTTTGCGACCGCAATCGGAATATTTTGACGTTTGAAACGGTGGCCACAGCAATGTATCTGCCATCGTTGGATATTTGAGCCGAGGTGATGTTCTCCTCCCCCTTCAGAAATAGCTGGCTCAGAAGCTTGTGACTTGTATGAGAGCTACTGAGCGATTCTGGTGCCTCGGATGGTTCAGCATGCCGCCATAGGTGCCAGATACTGATTTGACGTTCCCACCACCCGATAAATAGTCGCGCTTGGGGCGCAGACGAAAGTTGAGGGGACTGGGGTAGATGTGATAGCGTTCGATGGTATTCTTTCTGCCATCCACGAAGTGGCATTACTATCGGCGCGGTGTCAAGCCCACCTGAAACGACTATACTCAGATCCTGACTTTCGAAGGACGCGAGAGCTTTGACATCATGTTTGTGGAATCTTCGATGCATTACCTGTGTCCATCGACGAGTCGTATCGCCCTTGTCCCCAGGCATGCTCTTGTATGCAACTGTTCGACGATCAGCTCCACCAGTTATGATTGTACTGCCGTTGGCATTGGCGGTGATATCTAAAATATCCGCTTCATGACAGTGGAGCCTCTGTACAAGGGAATAGTTATTGCTATCCCAGATCTTGAGATCTCCAGCAGAATCGCCAGATAATATGGTGCCGTTCGGAAGACACTTGACTGCCCAAACAAGAGTCTCATTTCCACCTATCGCGGACTTGCCCAGGGTCATAGTCCTGAGAGTCTGCCGGGTGCGAATGTCATAAACACGGATGTTACTGTCGGAACAGCCAGCTATGATGGTGTTTCGGTCCTTCCAGGTAACACTTAATATCCTCGGTTTCTTGGTCGGAGGTTTGGCAATCGTTCTCAGATAGTGTAAATCTCCGTCTTCAGTAGAGAAAAGGACAATTGTACCATCTTCGCAACCTGCAGCAAGGTATTGATCGTGTCGGCTTATACGATTTGGATCATGCTGTTCACCATCGCCGCCGGTTGATGTCCATCGTGGTTGAGCAGCAAGGCACCAGATAGCACCAAAATTGCCATTTGCATGTCGAAGGGGGATCCCACGGGCCATATCCCACTCCGTCACAGCCGAAGACAATCCAATGCTAAACAGTCTCAATCTCCCAGCTTCTTTAACTTCGTCATCTTCGGTGGCTGTGTCCTGCAAGTCTTGTGTCCATGCTAGACCCTCAATACTTCTATCCTTGCCGCCACGAAATATTGTTTCTTGTGACCATAGTCCTTGCGCAGGATTCCAGATCTCAATGTCTCCATTAGCTCGACCAATTGCCAGTCTCTGGTCCGGTGGGCATCGTCTCTGTGTATCTGAGGGTTGGGAAAAGGCGAGCGCATTGATTGCTTGAGAGGGATATGGTACAAATCGGCACCGATGAATGTCCATGACTGTACTTGAATGTCGCTCAGGTGTTCGGACCGAGTCAAGCCATGGTGGAGGCTCGTGCAGAATAATCGTGATGTTGACCAAATTTTTGGTCCATCATATAATTTCATCGGGAAACTTTCACGCGCTGTGATCGGGTAGAGCTGCTTGCCGAATAACAGCCGGTAGCTGTTGGAGAGGACAACGGGCGGGGCACGACCTTCGGACATGGATTGGAGCTTTCGTGGAAAGATGGTCTGCTTCTACTGTAATGCTGTTCATACCTGGCAGTTTCAGTAATACCGAGGTTTCCTCCTACGGGCAAAATCAAGCACCTTTCATCCTAGCAGACCATGAATTCCGGCTGCACAACTCCTTCCGGGCAATGCCAATCCAATGTTACGAAAGGACACAAGCTGCTGCTCAGACAGCTGAGTCGTGGCAATTCCATCACCAGCTCATACCCTCTGCCACTCTATATGCTTCGTTTCAATCAAAACCACAAGAGCCGATGTCCACAATGCCCTCGGAATTCCAAGTGCTGTCAAAAACTGCCTCTAGGTCAGCGATAGGGATGCAGGCATGACGAGCTTCAAATCATTATTGGATGAGCTTAGAGTCAGATAGGATGTGCAAGTTAAGAATTTTCGTCAATCATTAATCTATATACAGAACAAAGTAGTGGCATTGCAGCCTTCCCCAGACTATTATCATGGGAGTTCTACCGCTGGACTCTGCTGGCTCAGTGATGGATGTCGCTGGTCATGCACCGGACTTGAAACATTGATCTGCGGTAATGGTTTCCTGGCGGCTGACCCGCCTGCCTGCTGACCGGCTGGAAGCATGCCAATGCGTGGAGAGGGCATCCCGGCAATAATTGGATGGCTGCCAAGCGCAGTTGAAAATTGATGCTCAGAGGTTGGTAGGCCTGGCAGGCTCTTAGCTTCAATAGGACTGATAGTCGGTAGTACATCCTGCGGTACTTGTGATGTGGGGCTGTGGTATGAAGAGACGAAGCTTTGCGCTCCCACTCTTGGTGATGAAAGCGATTGTAACCTGAGGCCGTCTGAATCTCTCACCAGCTTCCCTCCAGCTAGAAGGGAATCATGACTGGACGAGTAGTGGTCGTCTGCTCCTGCGGCGCTCAAGCCGTGTTTGGCTTCGTCGTCTCCGAAGTGAGCGCGATGTCGTCTGTTCTCTCGCCATTTGGCAACCGCGATCCATGCCATCCCAATGAGTACTGCAGCACCAAGTATTACTCCTGCAACAATCCCTCCTACGCTTACGCGATTCGCTGCTTGGGGTTGTTGCGCAAGAATAGGGGTCGGTTGAGGTACGTCTGTAGATGTCAACAAGGACGTCGAGGATGCCGAGGATGCAGGAATAAAAGCTGAAGGCGAGGTCATCGATGTCGCGAAAACGGATGACTCTGAACTTGAGGCGGCCTTCTTTGTCGATTCAGTAGGTGAGGGTGTACGTGAGGTCGGTTTCGCGCTCTCCTTTCTGGTAGTGGCTGCCGACGTCGTTTTTGTAGCTGCAGAGGTCTTGGGAGGGGCTGACGTCTCTGGCTCCGCAGAGGTCTTCTTGGGTTCTTGGGTAGTCTTCCTTGAATCACTTGGCTTTACAGTAGGCGTTGCGCTTTTCTTGGGGGTCTCATCTTCGGTCTCATCTGCGGTCTTTGCAGGAAGCGGCTTGCCTATGGTTGCACTGGGAGCGCTTTTGGGGTCTTCCTTTCTTCTCTCAAGCGCTTTGAAAGTAGAAGGACGGTCGACTCCTCCCAGCGTACCCATCATACACATGGCGCATAGGACAAAAGAGAACAGATAAAGAGCGGTCCATGATAACAATCGCATTTTGGCTGTCGACCTGCGAATCAGTGGAGTTGACAGGCAATCAACAAAGGGTACTGTACTCAACGCTGTGCTTGAATTCAAGGCACGGGTTTCTTATTGTTCAAACGAGAAATTCACTCTCCTACAAACCTGGGAAAGTGGACCGCAGGGAGATTAAGAAGCATCAATAAGGATGAGCGCATAGAGCTATCGCCAGACATATCAATATCATCCTTAGCTTACTAAGTTAGGGGAACAGGCTAGTCGAGCTGTTGGTCAGGAATCTGGTCTTGGAGCGCGATACGATACGGGGGGCTTAGCGGTGTTTCATGCCGCCGGCGATCGCCAAACACGTGCTGCTGGCGCCATCCTATTTGTGTAAGAATGAATTTGCTTCGTCGGCCTCATTAAAGGGGCAATGGAGCCTGGTTTCAGCCGCCGTGCGTCAGGCTTGGCTGGCAGCGGTTGGGGGCTGTGTAACGTAGTTCAACTATTCTAGGCAGATTATTACTATACTGTCGTGGAATTATTGCTTGTGAGGCCCACAAGGATGAATAACAACATGAAAAGATGGCCTGTTTCGAGGCTGAATGGTATATCATACCACGGATCAAAGATGAGCATACAACTCCGCCATGTATTGTTCTAATCCGAGTTTTGTGTCATCAAAGTATCGTTGCCCGCGTCCTTCGTCAGCATTCAAGCCATAACGAGTTCCAAGTCGAGATTATCATTAAATCGTCACCATAATAATCATATATAGCATCTCTGCTAATGCCCTTCCTATCTGACTCAGCAGGCCTCCAGAAACAACTTAAACCAACAAAAGCCTGGTGTTGAGCACCTTCGACCATCGAGGTCCAGCCGCGGCTATCGAGGTCCGCTGACGACCACAATGAGACACACGGCCATACATAATCCTTGACGTGCGCTTATCGTGGTTGCGGTGGTGCCCAAGGCCAGTGCCCAAGACCAGTGCGACCCATTCACTGCCACAATCCATGGCTGCACATCAATTACTGATAGTAGTACTTCCAACAAAAACAACCTGGACCGAGGCAAATCTGTTCACAACAAGGCTGAATCAGCTTTCTGGCCACTGCAATAGCAAAAGAAGAGGATTTTGACCAGTTCACCGAGATCACATTGCGATGCAAAAGTTACATGAGATAGATAATAGGCGACATGCAGAGATGCGATTAAAAATACCCAAAAACTCCAGAGAAAGCCAAAATCGAGAGGAATGAGACATACGCAGCTGTGGCGGCAAAGATCTCCACTCTCCTAGCAGTCGTGAATACCCCAAGGCATATCGAAAACAATGCCGTATACGCAACAATTACGCCCAGTCGATCGGTCATATGCGGGACAAAGTAAAGTGTAAAGATCGAGGCAGCTGGAATTAGTGAAGCGAGTAGGATGCCCACAAGATGAGAGACCGCGCGCACGTTGCCTTTGCGGTAGTGATAGAGACCGCTTTCGGGATCAAAGGGTTTCTAGACGCAGACGAGAATAAGATCGGTCATGTGAGATGATGGAATCTACCAACTCACCTTGTAATGGCGACCGATCCACCGATGGAACTTGCCAAGCACTTCATCAGATATCCACTGCGAAAAGAAGTCTCGTTCAACCGCTTCTCGTGATAAGGTCACAAGATCTGACGCTCGCTGATTTTCTAAGTAGCGTTCGTCTCGGGGATGCAGTATGTCACGTTCCTGTGATGGTTAGATGGACACCACAGCAAGCAGGTCTACTCACCACTCCCTCCAGGAAGTTATCTCCGCATTCGGGCCGAATGAGCCATTCCCGTAGGCAATTCACATCGTGCTTTGAGGGTCCATGAAGAGCACAGATTTCTTTGTACTGTAATAGAAATGCATCTGTAGTGCAAGATCAGTGGTTGACACACGAGAATGACATTCCGCCGTCTTACTATATTCGGACAACTTGGATCGAATATCCTGAATGACGGCCCACTGAGGGGAATATTCGCCATCTACTGTTGGCTGACTCAATTCGAACCATGAGCGTTGAGCCAGTAGCCCTCTTTCGTCTTCCCCCTGCTCTTCTCTTTCTCTTATGACTTGTAGCTCTCGTTCGAGGTGTGCTATCTCTGCCTGCAGAAATAATAGGTTCTGCGCGTTGAGAGCACCAAAGCGACGAAAGATCGCTACTTCAGGCCACAGACCCATGAACTCTGAAAGTCGCGGATAGCTGCCGGTCGACCACGTTCGATTGATCCCTGGTACCGGTGGGGGTGGCTCACTGCCCATCACGGGCTTGCCCTCGATTTCCGCCCCATGTTTCTCATCGAAGGACGTCGACCATGTTCGATTGATCCCCGGTACCGGTGTGGGTGGCTCACTGCCCGTCACGGTCGTGCCCTTGATTTCCGCTCCATGTTTCTCATCGAAGGACGTCGCCATGTTAGAAGAAACGAGTGCCGCAAAGGCGAATTAGGAATGAAAAGGTGCCTGAATATAAGCGCTTCGCGAAGGAAAGGGTGT
Organism: Endocarpon pusillum Z07020; assembly: GCF_000464535.1. Classification (NCBI taxonomy): domain Eukaryota; kingdom Fungi; phylum Ascomycota; class Eurotiomycetes; order Verrucariales; family Verrucariaceae; genus Endocarpon; species Endocarpon pusillum. Next base: position 384,153 of record NW_006913582.1, read on the forward strand.
TCTGGTTTTTAGATGGTGAAGCGGTCTAAGGCTGTGTCGCTCAGCCACAAGGTGCTGACTTTTGAATCGCCGAGGCGCATTGCAGCAGCCCCCACCCACTAGCCCGGAACACCCTTCCTCGCGCCCCATTGGGATCGGAATCCAGATCCTCAGGCCACTCATATTGGGGGTTGGTGACATTATGGGGGCCGCTCTATCTCAGCGCAGTGGTTTATATGAACCTCTCCATCCCCTACTGCAACAATTCAGACTCTGTCGCTTTTAACCCCCACAACGAAAGTTACCATGGTTCCCAGACAAGCTCCCACTATCACGGGCACCCCGCCTACTCCAATTGAGCCCCAAGAGAAGCGAAGTCTTCGATCTCGCTCATCGCAATTTCTTGACACATTTGTCCAAGAGGCTCGGAGTCGGTCATCCTCAGCATCGAGCAGGCACTCAAAATCTTCAGATGGCGTCAAGGATGTCATTGCAAATCTCGGCCTGGCTGCAGGCACCGTCGGCGCAGAACACATCAAACCACCAGGTCCTAGTGATGAAGATATGTTGGAAGGAGTAAGGGTGTTCCTGAGCGGTTTCCAGAACATCATAAGACGCGCAAAGGCAGGACATGGGGACAATGTGGAGATAATCGAAGTAAGAATGGCATGCTATGCTTTCATGATTTCGCGCTTACAGTACATGCAGGTTGACGACGATGCCAAATCTGTACACAATCCACATCCTATCACACAGGCTGAACGAAATCCATTTGGTACTTCCACCGATGAAAATGCAGACCAGGCGTCGGCGGCGGAGCTTCAAGAGACAGCTCCAGAGGCCAATTCAACATCCCACAGGGAGAGAAGAGAATCATACCCTCGATTCAGCTCAATGTATCGTGAAGCGAGTTTTGGGGAATTCGTAGAGGACATCCAGCTTGAGAAAGGCAGTGGAGAGAAAATGCCTGGCCGCGCTCGACTCGATACAGGCATGACTCGCAATGCTGTTAGCCATTCTGTAGCGCTGATGCTTGGATACCCGATCGAAGAATACACTGGCGACCCCTGCATTGTGGCTGACGGAACCGAGTTCTCTCCGCTTGGACAAGTCGTTCTACCGTTCCACTTCGTCAACTTCCAAACCGCCAAAACCTGGCATATAGAGTTCATCGTCTTTCCGGATGAGTCACCCTTTGACGTCTGCTTGGGGAGGCGGTTCATCTCACAAGCAAACTTGTTGAAGCGCAATCCAGAAGCTCTTCCGGTTGCCTTCGGCCACAAGAAGTCTAGTAAGCCTCCGTCAAATGAGCGACTCGAGAATCTTGCTAATTCATTGTCAAGGCGAACAACAAGACATTCGAATCAGAACATATCAAGCCGATTACAGGAGTGGCCATACAAAGGAGAAGCAAGACGATAGATACGTCGACCGCAGGAGCTACAAAACTACTAGCGGTAGCGGTAGAGTCAAGGATTCGAAAAAATGGTACTAGGCAGTGTAAGTTGGAGCTGCGACTTCACTAAGGTCTCCAGGGATCCCACCCACGATAAGCAGAAGGATGGCCCAACAGAAGATCTGACGGAAGATGAGCCGGTAGCCACCAGCGACAACAAAACATAAAGAATACCGAGAATACGGAACACCCCAATCTTTATTGCCCTCTTTATCACACTCTTTCAGCCGAATACCCTTCAGAGCTCCCAAGGCCTACAGCAACCACAAGCATAACTGCTGATGTGTATCATTTTGTATTTTTACGGTTCTCTTGGCTTGCGCATTTTCAGGCATACACGAGCTGGACATAATTCACACAGGTGGTGGTACGGAGGTTCTCGCGAAGTCATTGCATATTGCCTAGGCGTTCAATCTTCGCATACGATAGGCAACATCATCCTGTTGGTCTGCTCCCTCATTCGCATATAGACTCAATAATAACCAATTTTTTTTTCTCTTGAGCGACCACTCTTGTATTAATCCTTTGCATCGACCTGTGAGCAAACTGGGCCTTGGGTGTAACTAGAATAGAAAGTACATTTCAGGCAGGCAAAACACATGAACTCCCCCGCCCCGAACACAATTGATTTCGTTTATATGGATGACAGCGCATTCACGATGTATCAGTCTCATTTAATGTGAGGCTCAATATTGAGTGAGCGCTCCCATGGCCATACAGTGTCCACTGGAAATCGGGTTCGACATCCTTAATCTGGACATCGCTTCCTCCTATCACCATCTCGTTCGTCTCCTGGTTGACTTAGAAGTTCCTTGCTTCTCTAGACTTTTCTCAACAGGTAAGTATCTGCAGATCCGAGGACCAAGCTCGACACCGTTGCTCGATCGAGAGGGAATTGAGATTACTTTCCTCACTCTAGGCCCCCGAAAAAATCCTTGGGCCAGGGGCCGCATATGATCGACTTCGGTGAACGGCAGATAGTGCCCAGATAGTAGGCAGTAAGATATTTTTCTTCCAATTCCACTTACGGCCTCTATCCTGAGTGAGCGCTGCTTTAACGCGAATCGAGATTGAGCCTGCAGGTGGTTGAGGGATTGATGGGACCCATTTTTAATCTCCATGGGACTTATATTTTGGCTCTCGAGCTCGGTTCTCACTATCTCTTTAATTTCGTCGTGTTTTATTATTGTGCGTTGCGGAACTCTTGCAAATCCTTAGCGTGACCCTCGAGTTGCTGGCGCCGCAGAGCAGAATTACTGTGAGGATATAGAATAGCCATTTACTACTGAATTATCATAGTAGAATGCCTAAAATGACCCGGATAGTAAATAGACTCTCTTGTGAGTTTGCTGTTGTAATTTTGAGATAGAAAATCGTGGTGTTGAATTATAAGAAGCGTTCGAACGTAGAGAGAACTTTATAACTGTTACATTGCAGGAGCATAGGAGGGGCACAGAAGGAGCACTTGGCTAGCTTGGCACACTACTGGCTATTTATCTTATCCCAACCTGTACTTAGAACTTAGCTTCATCATCTACTACTCATACCACAATCATAACTCATACTCATGCCATTCAACAATAACGCCTTTGTGACTTAAATAGAGATACTCTGTTAGCCTTTACAGAGGATATTAAGGAGGAAGATAATAAAGAGGAGGAGGATAGCAAGGGGGAGGATAGCAAGGAGAAGGATAACAAGGAGAAGGATCTTAAGAAGGAGGATATAGTAGAGGATATGGAGGATATGGATATCCTCCTTCTTGAGATCCTTCTCCTTGTTATCCTTCTCCTTGCTATCCTCCCCCTTGCTATCCTCCCCCTTGCTATCCTCCTCCTCGCGATCCTCCTCCTTGCTATCCTCCTCGACTAGGTAGCTTTGGCTTGCCAAGTGGCGTTATTAATCCATAGTTAGACGTTCACCTTAGGAAGCACAATGATTTCATGAATCCAGAAGAAAATACTACAACGGCTTATACATTGAGATTCCTGCGCTTCAAAAGCTGTGATTGTTTTCTTGTCACACTATAGAGGTTCTTTGTTGAAGCGCGATCAATACCGTTGATGGCTGGCTTTAGCTCTCGACCAATAAATACACTACGGCTTTGTGCCCGGCATTCCGCGCCACACGTACTACGGTAGGAGGCATAATGTTTGTCAATACAGTGCTAATAGCGACTAGTTCTGATACGAGTCCACAGATAGCTAATTAGTCGTCGAAAAGCTTACAAGATCAAGCAGCCATACAAACAAGTCCACCAGCTCTGATTAATCCATCTTTGGATTAGTGCTACTTAGCCTCGCTTGTTTGATAACTGTTTTGGTCCAAAGATACTAAGTTAGTGCGGAGGTGACAAACATTATGTCTCCTACCGTAGTAAGTCAGAAGGAGTCACGGTAAGATCTCCCCGGCGGCTTGTGTTCCGTATTGCCGTGTGAATCTTCTTTGTATCCGGATACTCGAGTACGTAGTAGTGCTGGGTTCCGCCGAGAAGTCTCTTGACACGGCAATCTGAGCCTAGATTGGCAGGGTCAATGTTCTGCCACAAAGTCTGACATTTGATTGGGCCTCATTGACTTGGCACTTGCGTACGAAAGCCGACCTGGTACTAAACCAGCAGTTCGATTACAGCCAGAATGGCCCAAAAAAAGAATCCTACCACATTTACGGCGAGCTCCATTAATACCCCGCTGCTCTCCAACCTCCTCTCAGCAATAACATGCTTGCTACTTGGTGTCTGTTGCGGTTACCTCGCCGTCTCTCTTCTCCATCATGGCGGACGACAAGCCCATGGAGATGGGTTCGAGGACAAAGGTTTCCAAGCCCAGCGTCCATGAGGCTATTTCAGACAACACAAATGACCAGATTTACGATAGCGGGCGTAACGTCCTGGAGGTACGACCTGCTTCTCACTTTGTACTGATCGAAAAGGGACCTGACTTTCAACAGAGATATCTCGGCCTGAAGCCCATGGTTTCCTTTGGCTTGACCCTGCAGGCGTCTTGGGAAGCAATTGCTATCACATTTCAGGCCGCACTGTTAAATGGAGGGCCAGTATCTTTGGTCTACGGAATGATTCTTTCCGCTGTGGGTTCGGCCGCACTTGCTGCATCATTGGGAGAGATGGCGTCCATGTAGGTCCCAATAGGCACATCGGGGACCGCCGTGGTTGACACCGCCGCAGAGATCCTACTGTTGGAGCGCAATACCGATGGACGGCCCTCTACGCTCCGAGAGTAATGTCTCCAGCATTTTGGAGCTTGCTCCAAGGTATGAACCGTGCTACTCGGACTGAAATGCCAGAACTGACGCCTTCTAGGATGGTTGACAGTAGGAAAATATTCCTGGCAATGAGAGAGTCTCTAAATGACTTGTATAGGTTTTCGCGTGGATTGCGTCTTGCGCGCTGACTCCTTTCCTCCTAGGTACGATGGTCCAGGGTCTTATCATCTTCAATTACCCCGACACTTATATATATGAGCGTTGGCACGGCACGTTGCTTTCGTGGGCATTCATTGTGGTCCCGGTCATCTGTAATGTTCATGGCAGAAGATTGCTTGCACCACTGGAAATTATTGGCGGTGTTTGCCATTTACTGTTCTTCATTTGTACAGTAGTGATACTGGTTGTGCTGGCTACGCGCAGCACTGCGGAGTTCGTCTTTACCACCCATGTCAATGAAATCAGTGGCTGGACGAATCCCGGTGTGGCTTGGTGTATTGGTCTGCTATCTACGACTTTTCCTCTTGTTGGTGAGTTCAACGGTTTCAATCAAACGGATTTTGCTCATGACACAAATATAGGATTCGATGGAGTCCTTCACATGAGTCTGTTTCACTATCCGAACAGCTTTTGCGCGCAGTCGGTGGATATGTGAATGCTGACGGGCGACCAGGCGACGAGGCGAAAGATGCGCCCAGACGAATCCCGCTCAGCATGATCCTGACCGTTGTCATAAACGCTGTCTTCGCCTTTGCATTCATCATCTGCCTCCTCTTCACTCTCGGAGACCTGGAAACCGTTTTAGCCTCGCCTACGGGATACCCCATTATCGAAGTCTACTATCAGGCGACCAAGTCGAAAGCTGGGACAAATGTTATGATGTTAATGATAATCATCGTGGTTCTTGTTTCATGTTTCAGCATCCTGGCCTCAGTGTCCCGCTTGACCTGGGCGTTCGCAAAAGATCATGGCCTTCCTTTTGCGGACTTCTTCGCTTATGTAAGTCAACTGCTCTGGACCAGCTCTCCCAGGTAAAGACGCTCATTGGACATGTGACAGGTGCATCCTGGACTGAAGATCCCACTGAGATCACTCACCTTAGTCACCATACTGTCCTGCCTTCTACACCTAATCAGCATCGGTTCAACGACAGCTTTCACCGCTATTCTGTCTCTGACAACGCTCGCTCTGTATATCTCTTACCTCGTCCCGATCTCGCTGATCCTCTTACGGAAGCTTGAGGGCAGGCATCCCGCTTACGGTCCATTTAGGCTCGGTCGCTGGGGAATCCCTATCAATATTTTCGCCCTCTTGTACGGGATCTTCATCGTCATCTGGCTGCCATTCCCGCCTGTACTGCCAGTCACTGCGTTGAACATGAACTATGCTGGGCCGGTTATGATTGCTGTCATCATCATTGCCTTACTTGATTGGGTCATTAGCGGTCACAAGCGGTTTTCGGTACCAGTCATGAAGGAGAATTTGTAGGTGTGGAGCCTGATTGACTAATTTCCTCTGTTGTGGTTTGTCTGCCTAGTAGCTAAATGACAAGATTGGGCTTTTGCATCGTAGATAAACGGCAGGTTTGTATATACATGCAAAGCAGAGCACCTCGTCGGCTGCTGCAATTGGACGCACTTTGGGTAACAAACAGTTTGTCTAGCAATGACTTGACGGAAATACATCATGAGCCGCCTCAATCCACCCTTTTTGCCTCCACAAGCTCGCTGTCGCTGAGGCTGACAACGTCGACAAGGCCATTCATGCGGCCTTTGAGGGCCTTTTTGGTCACAAATCTCCTTCAATTTACGCAACTGCTGTTTCCTTCGTATAAGGGCCGGCGAGGTAACAGCAAAGAATATTCTACATAGATATTTTGTTGTGAATGGTTGAGAGGATGATTGAATGAGATTTCGACAAGGATTTCCACCTAGACCACGATCAAATCATCAACTTTCTATACAGTACGAGGCCAACAGTCTGAAACCAAACCTGTTTAATTATATTTTTATCTTTCATATAGAATCTTTTCTATTCAAATTTATACATAGAGGTGTGCTCGGCAGTAAAATTAAACTAAAAAACAATCAATTTTTTGGGGAAAAACCTTTGCTTTACATTAAAGCTGGATTTTTTCTAAATTTTTTTCCAAAGAAGTGAAAGGTTTAGTTTACTAAGTTGGAATATTAAATAAGGTTTGATAGTTTATAGTCTAACTATAAAAGTTGTAGTGTTTACTTTAAAAAGGTGGATTCTGCGCTAAAAGTGGATTTAGTGTCAGACCTTTGGCACCCAACTGTATTGCGCAGGCTTTCGGCAAGAGAGTTGTCGCTGTGCTAGTGTCAGGACGATGGACCGTACGTTCCCCGCATGCGCGAAGCATGCGTTAAAAGACTAGATTACCAAGGGAATTCGCCACAGAATTCCCTTACCTTATAAGGTCCATAACTGGCATCTCATATATCTGCACCTCTTGGCATCCCTAACAGCTAGTGGGGCAGGCAGCTTACCTGTCGAGCTGTATCATCTATTTTTCTCTAGTTGGCTTCGATTGTGTCTCTTCAACTTTTATTACAGGTTTCATGGAAGCTTTTCATAAGTTATGCACTACAGTGCCATCTCTACAGTACCACGAGAACATAGCATATATCGTTATCGCAACCTTTCTTTATGTGAGTAGCCATGAGCATTGCCAATCAGCGGATTTCTGTTAACGCTATAGAAGGTTGTGCTCACTGCTATCTATCGTATTACATTTCACCCTTTGGCCAGATATCCAGGACCCCTCCTTGCGAGAATCTCACAATGGCCTCTTGTCTTCCAGTGCTACATGGGACACCGGCACATTCACCTCTTGCGTGATCACGAGAAACACGGTGAGGGCTGACTGACTTGCGCTGGAGACCCCGAGCTGAAGATCATGGAATCTTGCTTATTGTCCACAGGTCCGATTATCCGAACTGGTCCCAACAGTCTGTCTTTCAATACGGCGCCAGCCCTTCAAGCAATCCATCGTGATAGATATGCCAATGTCAAGAGGGGCGATTGGTACAAAACACTTGACATATCCTCGGGAGCTTATAGTACCCAAAGCGTCATTGACAAGGGCGAGCACGCTTTCAGACGACGGGTTCTGAATCATGCGTTCTCCGAACGTGCCCTCATAGATGCTGAGAACGTCATTGCGGACAATGTAAGCTCGTTTTGTGACGGTCTCGGAACTCTGCCCCGGGACGCAAAACCCGGCGACTGGACCGAGAGAAAGAACATGAGTGATTGGTCAACTTGGTTTGGCTTCGACTTCATCAGTAACCTGTCCTTTGGCAAGTCCTGGGAGCTGTGTGAAACCGAGAAGAATCGTTATGTTCCGAATGTTCTAAGAGGGACAAGTCAATTCTTATACTATGTATGGAGTCCTTCATGATCTTCTAGGAGCAATAGAGCGCTGACGAACTGTCACTAATACGCAGGCCGGCTATCTTCCCTTTGCTGCGCTGATACGGCCAGTCCTCGGAACTCCGGTCATGCATTATATTGGCGGCCAAGCAGCAGCGGATTCTCTCCGCTTCACACGGCTTGCAAACAGTAGCTTGGTCGAACGTGTCGACGCTGAAGAACAAGCCCAGAGCTCTGGCAAAGAACCTCGCAAATACGTTTTCCATTACCTGCTCAAGAGTAGGGACCCCGTGACCGGCAAGGGCTTCAGTAGAGAAGAGCTGCAGGCTGACAGTGGCCTCTTGATCGCTGCCGGGAGTGACGGCGTTGCGCACACGATCTCTGCCGCTATTTTTTACCTCTTGCGCAACCCAGAGGTGCTCGCAAAGCTCACCGAAGAGATTCGTTCCGCGTTTCAGGATGTTTCCGAAATCCGCAATCCCAAACTCAGTTCTTTAACCTACCTCCAGAGTTCCATTGACGAGACTCTACGCATCTCCCCAGCCCTACCAAGCATGATGCCCGCGAGGTCCTTGCCGGTGGCATCGACATCGACGGCCGCCATATCCCCAAGGGCACAACTGTGGGCGTCCCTGCATATGCCATCCACCACAACGAGTTATACTATCCCTCGTCGTGGGACTTCCGCCCTGAGCGCTGGATAGTCGATGGAAAGACTGGCGTCACGCTTGACAGCGTTGGCGCGGCCCGCCGCGCCTTCTGTCCTTTCGGCGCTGGGCCGATGAGTTGTGTTGGCAAGAATATGGCGTACCTGGCATTGAAGGCCGCGCTGGCCACCCTGCTCTACCAGTACGATATCCGGCCGGCGGGCGAACCGACAGGTGGTGGAAGTTTAGATCTGGAGGAGGGGAGACGCAGGGTAGAAGAGTACCAGATGATTGATTACATCGCGGCGTATCGGAATGGACCAATGATCCAGCTGAGAGCGAGGGCTTGAGATCAGGGCCTTTGGTATTTGATTGTCATGAGTCTAGATCTTGTTATGATTGATCACGGGAGCTACTTGAAATGCCTGTTTTAGGTATCAGTAAACTTTTTGGGCTTGTCTTGGGCACCTTCCAGGCAGGTTTTGATCTCGCGCATCGAGAGCCCGAAGAAGAACTCCGACTGACCCAACTTTAGACACGCATGATCTGTTGTTTCCGATTATCCCTACCAGAATCTTGTCCCGAGATTACACTGCGATGTACCAATGCCAACATGGGTCAACTGCTGAAAAGTAACGATGATCGTGCTCTCTGGCGTGCGAAATGGTGTGAAAAGCTGTCTTCATAGCGATTAATCCTCAGAAAACAAAGCAGAAACAAATCGCCCACATTGGGTCGCCTATCAATCCCTTTCTGCGAGCTTGAATTCGGCGAAAAAACTGCGATTTCCTCTCTCCAGGTTTTCGCGCGCACGGGGCGGCGTCATAGCAATTCCCTATCCTGACATCTCCCTCGAATCTTTCACACAAGTTGCTGAAAAACTTATGTCCTCAAGATATCTTAAATCTCAGACTACTCTGCAGTAAGTTGTCAACGCTTCGCACCATATACAACATTGTTGGAGAAGGCTGAGGCAGCGTCTTTTGTAGAGCACTATGAACTGCAAAGTGTTGACAAATGCTCATCACATCAAATGCCTTACTCGAAACCCCAACGCACATGAACAACGAGTTGATAGCGAGGTGTCTTTGGGAGTTAGGTAACCACCACTATTTGCAGAGCCAGCGCTATCGAACTTGGCTCGCGAGTGTCAACATCAAGCTCCCAAAATGCTGACGAGGGGAAGAAGCTCTGGCTCGCAAGGCTTCAGGGTCCCCCATTATCGGGCGGAACACACTGACGATATAAATTCGCAAGAGATATCTGAACATTCCAAGCGCAATAAGTCTCAAGCTTTCCTAGACGAAGACCGGCCAGTAGAAAACTAAACTAGGACCCTAATTGAACTACGTACATGGGCTCAACTACACGATGATACCAAGTTTGTTGCTAGTACGGAGTATATGTCAGCTAATATGAATTTCTCCTCAGTCGACCTCCAAAAATTGCGGAACGCCAAGGCCAATCAACACCATAGTTGCCAGGAATGTATAGGGCATAAATGCGTGTTGCAAATCGGTCTTATCGATATATACTAACCAGAACACGACAAAGACAAGGCCGAGGATGGTCAATAATGCGATCCAGGTCATGATCTTCCAGAGGGAAAATCGCTGGAGTGCATGCATGCCCCAGTCTTCCGAGCTTGCGCTCGAGCCGGATTGGGCCGTGATCCTTTTGGGAATCATTTTCAGCGTGGTGCTGATACCGCTTGCCTTTTCAGGATGATAAATACTCGCAATGAGCTGCGTCGCCGCAATCTTCATGTGGACCTCCTCTGGTTTCCAAAGAGTATATTCGTACGCCAAGGGATCAGAGGGAGGCAAGCCTATTTGTATCTTGACGACGTCATCCTGGCCAGGGTAAGGCCTGGAGAATTTGATGAACTCAACACCAAGACAGCTTTTCCACGAGAGAAGCCTTCCCTTCCATGTGCGAACTCGGTTGTACTCTTTCATCAACTGTTCGCACAACGATTTGTCGTCGAGTATCTGGTGGAGCTCCTGCACAGAGCAAAGCTTCGTGATTCGAGGCTCTGACCACGCTTTGTCTACACACCAATATATTTCCCTGGATATGTTTTGTGATTGGAGGGCGCCTGTGGAAGCTGAAGAGCCAGCAGATATATTTCCAAGCCTGCCTCGGTTGGGAGAGCTTGAACGGAGTTGATGCAGCGTCTGATTATTCCTGAGAGGCCTCAGAATCATTCCAAACTGTGAATCGGCTATCTGTTTTGAATTGTGGGTGGGAGGTGGATAGCTGGGAGCAGGAGGACATGAGACTGGCTGCCGAATATGAGAGATAGGCTGACTGGTCTCTTTGTAGGCTTGAGCCACAGGGTCTGGCACATCAATGTATAGACTTTCACTAGACCACTCCCATGAGATTTCTTGAATAGCCTTGAGGACACGACCTGTCCCCATCTTTGAATGGCCACCATTCCAAACAGTGGCCGATCCATTTCTCGACCACCTCCTAGCACTGGTCAATAGCGCTTGGAGAACGAACGAATCGAGATGGTGTGATTCGAAGATGCCTCGTGCCATCAAAATAGAGGCAAAGGCTAGAGTTCTTTAGGCTCTGAGAAATAACGGCAGAGGATGGCCTTTTAGAACCTATATCAACCATTGATCGCAATGAAGCCTCCATTTCCTGTACCCGAACGTCTATCGTCGCTAGGTAGGACAGCCACTCCAACACCTCGTCTTTCGCCTTCTTGCCATCATCAAAACGTGTGTCGCTGATGTCATCAGAGGTTAGCTCATTATGGGTGGTGGTGATGAACTTGCGAAATTGCAGAACACCTGTGTCGCCTTTGACTAGAAAACTCAGTAGTTCTATGAAAACGGAGCCCAACTTCCAGACATCGCCACTCTTAAGCTCTTCAGAAGTCGGTTGGAGAGTTTTACGAGAAGCATATGTCTTCCAGAACGAACTTTGATCTTCACGAATCTCCGGTGCATCGTATTGCCACGCAGACTGAGCTTCTTGTGTTCCAAGACGCCAGGACAGTTTGGTTTGAAGAGCGACCGCGAGGCCAAAGTCTGTAAGCTTGACAATGATGGGTGGGACTCCACTCCCCTCATAGAGGAGTATGTTCGATGGCTGGATATCTGAGTGGACGATTTTGCATAACATCGTGAAGATAAGCCAAAGCGCTTGCAAGGCCTTCGAATTCTGACCAAAAGCTCTTCAAAGCTGTCGAGTAGAAACCTTCTGGGAAGCGGTGGAGAACCGGCTCGGTCTCAAAATGGTCAGTTCCTTGTATCATGTGCGCTGAAGTGGAGCGAAACAGCTGCTTCAGATTGCCTGCGGCAAGAGGGAATGAAAAATTATAGTAGACGGTGTTCTTCCTGTCTGCATATCTGAAGGCATTCAGGAACTCAACAATATTTCGATGGCGAGCCTCCGTTACAGCTCTTAGAGTATCGTATTCCTGGAGAAATTGTTTTGGTGTTATCTTTCGTGACAGTCTCTTGACTGCCAATTTGACTCCGTGTGACCCTTCAGCACGCACTGCTTCTGTAGAGACCCATGCCCAGCGAGCGTCCACCTCGTACACATTGCATGTCATGCCACGGGAGATGTTGATCTTATAGAGGGAGCCGGAGACACCTCTACTGTTGACATGAGCATTGGATACGCTATAAATTAGTTTGGCGTCACTGTCACCGTTCTTTGACGGTACCTCAAAAGAATTTTGGTTCGAGTCCTCGATTAAAGGGACTGACAACTCGCGTTGGGCAGATTTCCCATGAGCCTTTTCTTTTACAGGCTTTTTACCTTCTATTTCAGAGTCGGACTGGTTCCGTTCCGTGTGAAAGATCATTTTCATACCTCCCCCATCTTAGAGCATCGATCTGAAGCGATTCGTGGTCGGAGAGACGCCGCGGAAGTGTCATGCACTACCCATCATTACTATACTTAACTTGAAACTCACCCTTCCCAAAGATATGGCGCAGAAAGTAAAGTAAATCTTCATAATTAAGTCTATACGCGGCAGTGAATTCTTGAATCGTTTTTGTTGCCATTGCCGCCTTTCAAATTATTGCCTCATGAAATCAAGGACGGTGCGTTTCTGGAACTCTTTGAGGTAGTAGGATATATTGGATGGATGTTGAAGCTCTCCATATCAGCTTCAGAGCCTCCTTATTAGGAAAATTCAAATGCGGCGTTATTACGGAGTATCGAGTAAAGTAAAGATATGGGAGGTGTCAACTGGTGAGCGGGTCAGCGCCGCAGTTAGACCAGCGCGATTCTTGACGCCAAGCTGCATGCAGAAGTGGAGTTGGAACCCCATGGAGAGCTTTTACGTCTGTGAAAAATTGACATCTTTACAGCGATTGTGTGTTATTCGATCAGTGATATCTCGCAACTCAACCACAACAATGCCGAAGCAGCTGGTGCAGCCTTTGGGAAAATGAGATAAAGTGCACCTGGTATACGTTGTTGCCCTGATTGTATACTGCTGTGGAGACGAGGAACGAGCGATTTCATGGAGATTAGACTAACTCGGGTAAGCCGGTCTTGTTTTGCACACCCTTAGACATGTCAGCAGCCCTGGATTGTTTTGGTTTTTTGCCTGCTGACTTCATCTGTGAACGCAGTGTCTAGTAATAGTGGTGACTTGCATGACATGAAAGGGGTGATTCCGTGTACGAGAATGTCTCGGATGCAAGCGCTATAAGTAATATTGACTCGTAGCTGGATTAGGAAGTCCGATCCCCCCTGCCTCGACCGTTAACATCATGGTACACCCGGTCATGGAGCAGGGTCATGTGTTGAGGTTCATAGCCTTACTGTTGCGAATGGCTCTCCTTCGATTCCACATACGTACCTCCACATACGTACACGACTCCACATACGTACACGACTCCACATACGTACACGACTCCACATAACTTGATACATCGGTTTTGACGGCGCTTTAGTACTTTTAGCTTTCCGGATCTGGAAGTATGGTGGAGAAAAGCTTTGACATTTTCACTGGCTGTACTAGGAAAGACTTTATTCTCTTACACTTAACAGCGGCAGCCCTGTACGATTATTGTACCAATTACCACCTTTGGCAGAATAGGCAAAGACTGGCTGTTCCAAACGCTGTCTCAGTTCTCTGCCGGTGTCATACGAAAAGCTAAGCTAAGCTGGGCTTAAGGAAAGGTACATGAACACGGACAGTATATCTAGCTTCAGCAGTCATCCTCGCGATTGGCTGAACAGTTACGTAGCTCGCATTGGAGCTTCAGGAAATCGCAGCCATGGCGATTTATAACTTCCAGATGAGGACGTTCCTTCTCAATTTCATACCGTCGATACTACCCTACCGGCTTGCTGGGTTTTCCCCATTATCTCTTCCTATACACAGCGTCATTCCTGCCAAAATGTATTCTGTGTTAGGACAATCGTTCACCACGCTTTTCACTCTTCTCTGCTTGTGCACCCTTACCCAAGCTGCACCGAGAGGTCCTGGAGGCCCGATGCACAAGCCAAATTGCCCCTACCATTCAGTGGAACAGGGTAACACCCGCGTCTTCAACCGGTTCTGGTACGATCCGAACGATCTCATCGAATCGAATGGAGGCTATCGAGCCTACACTGAAGATCACTTCTTCGACGATTTCTCAATCACCGACAATACGCCCAACTACCCCAGTCCGGTGAAAGGTGTCCAGTTCCCTCCGCCAGGAAACTATGCTCGCTCGCGCCTGCAGTTCGCCGATATACATTTCTGGGTCGTTCCTCAGGCGGAGGCCGTCTTGGGAAAGCCAAATACCGATCCTAGTTATCCCGGCGGCGGAGGTATGGATGACAATGATTGCCTGATATACCGTTGGCATCACCGCCTCCTTGCGACGCTACAGAAGCCTTACGGGTAAGTCTTCTCATGGTCCCCAACCATTGTCCGAGATATACTCCAATGATTTCTGCTGACATGGTCAACAGCGGCAAGCCTGCCGGCGCCAATGTATCTTGGTATGACACGCGTGTGATCAAGTTCCAGAACTACACTGCCGAAGATAATGGACAGGATTACTGGATCAAAAGCGCGACGGTCACGATGGATTGGTCAGATTGGTACAAATAGTGGCCGGAACAGGCCAAGCGTAGTCAGCGGTATTCATATCAAATGGACATTGATTCTCTGACCGCAGGGTCTGCATATTGATTATGTACGATGATGTTGTTGAATATACTGTGACCCCCAATGGGAAACCCGCAGCAAAGTTCTTCCGAAGCGCAGCGCCAAGCTATCCCACTGAGCTAAGCCGTATAGGGCAAGATTGCCTGATGGAGGAGCTTCCTCATCCTTCACCTCCACCTTCACCCCGCATCATGTTGTGTACCTTGTTCCACGTCACTCAGTGGAGCTTCCAGGATGGGGATTATCGCCAGCGTTGGGCTAGGAGGCCCACAGCGTGCTCACTGCAGCATTCTTTGCGGCCACTCGACAGGGCATAGTCTTCGTGTACACTTTCGGATTGGCTCCAGTGCTTCAATCCGCTGTTCTTACTCGATATATACAAGGTAGTCGTACGCGGTCCTCGTTTCTCCATTGCTTGCAGTGCAGCACTTCTTTTTTGGCAGCTTGGCATCATGTGTGAACTACTTACTAGTAGTTCAGTATCCCCTGCCAGTCCAATGGAGAGAAGATAGTACCTTGTTCTTCTTCGTTGTGCAAAGAAAGAACGATACGTCCCACTCCCACGAAGCCGCAAAACAATGTTTACCCTTCTACGCACGTTGCCACAGCTATCTCAAACGATTCTTCGTTCGCGCGCTCCCCAAACCGTGGCTCACTCCATTTTGGGATTTAACAACGCCCGCTCCTTGCCAGCGGCCGTCACCGCTCACTACAACACCAGGGAATCTTCTCAAGCCAGCAACCTCTCAGCTAGCAACAAAGCCGACAAGCCTTCTCAACCCGCTCCTGGCCCTCGCTCAGATGAAGTCCCAAACCCGCCATCCAGCCAAACCCGCACCCACCGCCTCCCCGAATTCGACCTCAGCAAGCACATCATCGTCATCAGCGGTGCGGCGCGCGGCCTGGGCCTGACGCAAGCGTCGGCGCTCCTCGAAGCCGGCGCCAGCGTCTACGCTCTCGACCGGCTCCCCGAGCCGAGCACATCCTTCCGGGAGCTCCAAACGCGCGCGACCAGCACCCTGCACACGAAGCTGCACTACCGACGCGTCGACGTGCGCGACGCCGCCGCCCTCAACTCCACCATCGCCGCCATCGGCGACGCCGAGGGGCG
>NW_006913582.1:400444-402137 GCF_000464535.1 Endocarpon pusillum Z07020
CATGACCGCGGCGGATCTTAGGATCGATGGCGGACATAGTGCCTGGTGAACTCGGGGAGGGGTGAGGGGGGTGAGAATGCGGGGGTTGAGGACTTGGTGGATGAGATTCCAACGAAAAGACTAGAGATAGCGAGGTTGAGAAGCAAGGAGAGGGAATGTGGCTTTGGTGCACGGGCTGGGTGGATTAATGTTCGAAATGCTTTGGATATAACTACATTGGATGAGGGATCATCAGGATATGCTCATCTGGCTGCTCATCAGGTCATCATCCTTATTTCCCCAGCCAAGGGAACGGTAGATGATCAAACATGCACCAATGCACCGTTCGAATCTCTTTCGCATTCATTCCCTCTTCACAATCTCGTCCCCATATTAACATGCACCGCCTTCGTCTGACAGTAGGCCTCCAGCCCGGCCTCGCCTAGCTCGCGGCCCACCCCACTCTGCTTGACGCCGCCAAAGGGCACGCGGATATCCGAGTCATTGCTGCTGTTGACCCACACCATGCCGGCCTCGATGCGCGCGGCGACGCGATGCGCGCGCTCCACATCGCGCGTGAAGACCGCACTGCCCAGGCCGTAGGTGGTGTCGTTGGCCATGCGGAGCGCCTCGTCCTCGGTTTCGAACTTGGCCACCACCACGAACGGCCCAAAGACCTCTTCGCGGTAGATCTTCATCTCCGGTCGCACGTCGGTGAAGACGGTCGGCTCGATGAAGAAGCCCTTTCCGGAGCCGACGTCTTTCTGTGGGTGGCCGCCCGTGGTGAGGGTGGCGCCCTCGGATCGCCCGGACTCGATGTACGACAGCACGCGCTCGTACTGGGCGCGGGTGACTTGCGGGCCTTGGAAGGTGCTCTCCGAGAAGGGGTCGCCCACTTTGCTGGTGCTGGAGATGGCGGCGTGGAATTTGGAGATGAAGGCCTGGTAGATGGGAGCCTGGACGAGGAGGCGGCTGGTCGCGGTGCAGATCTGGCCTTGGTTCGACATTATGCTGGTTTTTAATAAGATATCTAGTGGTTAGCTTTGGACCCTTCATTGCAGGGTTTTGGAAGGCATGGGGGAAGTTAGAAGCTCACCCAATATGCGCCCACTTCGCCGCCTGCTCCAGATCCGCATCCTCAAACACTATCAGCGGACTCTTCCCGCCTGTCTCCAGCGTGATGTTCTTCATGTTCACCGCCGCCATCTTCATGATCTGTTTCCCCGTCGCCGTCGACCCGGTAAATGCAATCTTGTCCACATCCATATGACTTGCAATCGCCGCCCCGGCCTCCTTCCCATACCCATTCAGCACATTGACCACACCAGCCGGGAAACCCGCCTCCTTGATCAAACTCGCCAGATACAGAATCGAGAGCGGCGTCTGCTCCGCTGCCTTGATGACCACCGTATTCCCACACGCCAGCGCGGGTCCCAGTTTCCACGCCGCCATCGCCAACGGGTAGTTCCAGGGGATGATCTGCCCACACACGCCGATGGGCTGACGGAGCGTATACGCGAGTTTCTGCGGCGTGGTCGAGATGGTCTGGCCATGGATCTTGTCGGCCCAGCCGGCGTAGTACCGGAAACATAACACCACCTCCGCCAGATCGTCGTTCAAAGCCACCGAATACGGTTTCCCGTTATCCCAGGTCTCGATGCTGGCGAGGGTTTCGGCGTGGCTCTCGATCAGACCGGCGAGCTTGTACATCAAT
>NW_006913582.1:402226-414393 GCF_000464535.1 Endocarpon pusillum Z07020
CAGAGCCGGCGAGGCGGACGCGGCGTGGACGGAGCAGATTTCGGATTCGTCGGTTGGGTTGATGGAGGTGATTAGTTGGTTGGACGAGGATTTGACGAATTCGTTGTTGATGAAGAGGCCGGTAGGGAGGGTGAATTTTTGGCCGTTCGGGGCGGTCAGGTGAATTTTCAGGTCGGACATTTTGGATGAGGAGGAGGAAGAGGGGGAGGGCGAGGGGAAGAGGGAGAGGGAGATGTTGAGGGGTCTGTTCTTGGGGTGATGGAGGAGATGTGTCTTGGGTATGGATGTGGAAGAGGTGTATAGGCGTTTTGTGAGAAATGAGTTTCTTAGAGGGGAGAGACGAGAGGAAAGGAACATACAGGCTTTGATCCTCAGAACTTGGAGCTTCTGATCTAAATAGAGCGTACGAGAGGACTGGTGATCCTCTATCCTCTCCAGGTTGATGAGGGGTAATTGCAGGGTAAGCTGGAGCTTTCTTTCAACGGGCTGCAAGTCGAAGTGGGGAACAAAGAAGGCCTTCGGGCCCGCAAAGAACTGCCTATCTAGGTACTAGTAATTCATTACGGGGGCGGCTCGGGAGGAGAAACCAGCCTTGGACAAGGTGCGACATGCCTGGACTACCAGCACGCTGAGCTCCTAGCTAACTAGTAATAGTACTAGTACTAGTAATAGCAATAGCAATAGCAATATAATTCATATCACAAAAAGTCTTTACCCATGACCCATCCCCGTGCCTCGATGGAGACGGTGGAGTGGCCAGGCGTGTAAAGATGCTGTGTTAATATTCGAGTCAGCACCAGCAAGGGTCTCGGGGCCTCCTCCAGCCATAGATAGGTTGCCTAACAGCCCTTCGGCCCAACAGTTGAAGTAACACAAGATAAGCTAAGTATCTTGCAGTCCCATACTCCAAGTGTGTGCAACCTCCAGCTGCCGCTTTGTTGGCATCTGCCATTATTCGCATCACCCAATCCAGGTGAGGACGCAACAGGGAAACGATTTCTCTACACCGCCCGGACTCACACCTTGCCGTTCTAGCAAATGGCGTCCAAGACATGGCAAGAGATTGCGCGAGCAGCTCGAGAGCATCGAGACCAGTCACTCGCTGAGGTGAAGCCTCCATTGCCCGAGATCCGGTCGGAAGATCTGCCACTGAATGTGACGGCGATTCCATGGAAACATCTCTCGTCGTTCGAGATCGAGCTCACAGAGACCAGCCCGGAGAAACTGGTCCAGTCGCTCGCATCTGGCAAGCTAACAAGTACAGAAGTGACCAATGCCTTTCTCCGCCGCGCAGGGATTGCTCAAAAACTGGTATCTGATCCTCCGCTCCACAATAGACTTGACTGCTGCCTACTGACTCTGGAAACTCCCAGACGAATTGCATCACCGAGCTTCTCCCCTCCCGCGCCCTCGCCCGCGCCGCATACCTAGACTCCTACCTCTCCATCCACAAGACCCCCGTCGGACCCCTCCACGGCCTGCCCATCAGCGTCAAAGAACATGCCGGCATGCAAGGGCTCGGACAGAACGCGGGGTTCGTGTCGTGGTGGGACCGCACCGCACCGGAAGATGCGCATTCCCTCCAGCTACTCTGGAACGCCGGTTGTGTTTTCTACGCTCGCACCACGCAGCCACAGACGCTGATGCATCTGGAGACGTCGAACAATTTTTACGGCGAGACTGTGAATCCGTACAATAGAAGCCTGACTTCTGGAGGCAGCTCAGGCGGTGAAGGCGCTCTGCTGGGAATGCGAGGCAGCTGTCTGGGAATTGGGTCGGATATTGGGGGTAGTATTCGCTCCCCAGCCGCGAATAATGGGGTCTATGGACTCAGGCCGACAAGTGGGAGGTTACCGCTTTCGGGATTCGCAGCGACGATGATGGGCCAGGAGCATGTTTTGCCCGTGATGGGGCCGTTGAGCACAACGCTGGAGGGTTGTAAGTTGTTTATGAGGACGATTATTGATCAAAAGCCATGGTTGAAAGAGCCGAGTTTGGTGCCCGTTCCTTGGCGAACGAATGATCAGGCGAGATTTGGTGCGAAGAATGGCAAGAAAACGTTGAAGGTTGGGGTCCTGTGGAACGATGGAGTAGTGAAGCCACATCCTCCAATCACAAGGGCACTCAAAGAAGTCGTGGAGAAACTGAACACCGTACCTGACATCGAGATCGTCGACTGGAAACCATACAAGCACGATCTGGCCTGGGAGATTATCGCATCCCTCTACTTCGCAGACGGCGCCAAAGAAGTGAAAGAAGCAATAGCAGCCAGCGGCGAGCCATGGAGGCCCCTCTCCCATTTCATCATCACGGAGAACAAGTATTGCAAGGAGCTGACTGTGCCGGAAGTATGGAATCTGACATTACAACGGGAAAAGTACCGGGTGGAGTATGCTCAGCTGTGGAACGAGACGGCTGTCGATGGTGATCCAGACACGGTTGTTGATGTCATTCTCTGTCCGGTCGGTCCTGGAGCAGCGCCACCACTAGATCATGCACGATATTGGGGGTACACGGCACAGTGGAATCTACTCGATTATCCCGCTTTGGTATTTCCTGTCTCGACGGTTGATCAGGACAAAGACGTTGTTGAGAGGGACTATGACCCGATGAACGACCAGGATAGATGGAATTACGAGCTTTGTTCGTTCTGACCTGTGGCTTCCTTTGTCCTACTATTGTCGTGCTGATATTCGCACAGATGCACTGGACAAATATGTGGACGCCCCCGTTTCACTGCAGCTGGTTGGGAGACGGTTCGATGATGAAAAGGTAAGACGATGAGCCGGTTCCAGCGTGCAGAACGGGGTCGAGGGGTCGCTAACAAGCACAGGTCATTGAAGCATTGGAATTTATCAAAGAAACAGCCCAGATCTGATCGTTTTGATGCCTGAACGTAAATAAGAGACGCCAACCTGCGCATTGCTGACCCCAAATCTCACAAAGTGTGGAGAGATGCTGACTTAAAGTCAAGGGAGTCTGTACATCTACCATGCAAGAACCCTAGCCAAATCCATAAAGATGTATATCACTATAACATAGCCAACAACGCTACTGTGGTGGCTAAAGTGGCAAGTAGCAATGAGTTGGGCCACCTGGTCCCCGAAGCAGCACTGCTTGGTCTGTTAAGCGAACCAAGTCTCAAGGTGGGTTCGTAAGTCGCCGGCACCGTCGAGTTGAGCGTGCCATCCCAGCAGAACGCTTGGAAACACTCGACACACACCTGAGGAACCGGTGTCCCCGTCCTCTCCAGACTGCGGCTCAAGACAGCGCATCCCACACAAGTGGGCCACTGCGCATCAACGGTGCCGTTGCCCATGGTCGCAACGTCATACCCGTTTTCGATGATGGCGTTTCGAAAGGTGTCGTTGAATGCCAAGGGATCGAAGGTGCTGACGTTGCTGAATAGGACGTAGGGGCTGAGCGGGATGTAGACGATGAGTGGGACGGGGTTGTCGCTGGTGATGTTGCTGGAGTTGCAGCCGAAGAAGGTGGGTCGCTGATTGAGATTGAGGTTCACCATTGTGTTGACGTCCGGAATGGAGGGGAATGCGGTTCCGTTGGAGATGTCGGATTGACTGCGTTCGTAGGTTGCGACGAGGGCGGTGCCGTTGGGGTAGTTGAACGACGTGTCTGCCGAGGAGTCGACAGCGAAGATGACATCCACATTTCGGTCTGGTTGGATGACTGGGTGAAGTGGGATATTTTGGAAATCGAGACCACCATCTACAAGGGTCAGAGTGCTTGAGTTGGCTGACGGGTTGGTAGCGTTGTTGTATCCGAAGAAAGGATTCGGATAGTCGGCAATATCTTCATTCTCGGAACCCCCGCTGGTCAAAGCCTGAGCGAGGACGTCTCGGACGGGTTGGGGAAGGTCGGGCGAGTCAGCTAGGGCGACGATGGTGTTAAAGAGCGAGGAAGAAGTGCCCATGATGAATCCCACGTTGTCGAACCCTACCACGCACGCAGCATCGTTGGTGACAACACCGCCGCTGAAGTTGGACCCAAGATACTGCATATTGACAAACCCGAATGTGGTAGGGTCCCAGGAACCCATCTCAAACGGGTTGAACTCGAACACGGTCGTGTTTCGCGGGATCAGAGTCTCACCCGGAGCTCGTTCGTCAGCTAAGATGATGGGCATGGGATAACTCCCACTCTGGAAGTCGTCCATCAAACCAATCGATGACCATGTATAGGCTGGGCCGCCTTCAGTGGCATTGACCAGTTGGAAGGCGAGAGCGCGGCCCCAGTAGTCCGTCAGTGTTGTCTCAAATCCAGCATCCTCCTTGCCGGATACTTTGTCCAGAATATCCTGATAATATTCTGCCGTGTTGAGAACCTGGATGCCTTCTTGTTCCGGACCCTCAAGGATTGAACTGTTAAAGTTCCATACCGTCGCTGATGTGTCGTCGCGCAATGCAGTTACCGTGGTGAAATTATTGACGAAGATTGAGCCGGTGAGCCAGCCGCCACCGCTCAGACCCGCCACGTAGGTGGCTGACTGCAGCAAGCCTCCTATGTGTCCTGGAGCTGTCGCATTCTCCGTGCGACTGTCAAAGGCGGCCATGACACCTGCGCCGTTCAGCAGAGCCCTGTAGCCGCCGCCTGAGAAGGCAATTGCGATATTTGGTAGGGCTGATATGTTGTTCGCATTTCCGTCAAGGAAAGTGTTGACATCAAATCCTTCGATTTCAAGTCTGTTGAGAAGATCCCGCATGGGTTCCACGGTATTGGCTCTTCGCCTCTCCAGCCATGCCGTCTCGTTTGGTGATAGCGAAGACGCATCGCGAACGACCGGTTGTTGACCGCTAGGACATGTTACCGGGGTGGGTGCATATCCATTCGGCGAATTGGGGAGTGCTCTTCGGACAGCCGGAGGAAAGGCGACGGTGGAATCTGAAGCGAGTCCTGTAGACGCCAATTAGGGATGTGCTGATGGCGATCACACGAGTTTAACTTGCCTTGCGCCAGAAGAGCGTGAAGGGCGATTAACGCGA
The DNA here is from genome assembly GCF_000464535.1 of Endocarpon pusillum Z07020. Lineage (NCBI taxonomy): Eukaryota > Fungi > Ascomycota > Eurotiomycetes > Verrucariales > Verrucariaceae > Endocarpon > Endocarpon pusillum. The sequence continues at coordinate 407,227 of NW_006913582.1, forward strand.
CAACTGGTGTTCTCATGCTTGATAACGCTTAGTACGCTTAGTACGCTTAGTTGATGGTGCTGAGATGCAAATATGGGATTGCGGGCGATATAAGAGATGAGATGTGACATGGCGGTGAGATTACTCAGATGTGATGTGTTGTTATTAATATGAGATCTGCATCTGCATCGTTTGAGAGAATCCTGGTTTGCTTATGTGGCACCCTGCATCTGACATCAGACAGCCCCGGGCTTGGCGTGTCAGCCACACTGTCCACCGGCGCTGTGACGTTATTGGTGGCAACGGTGCCTGCCAAGAATAGATTTACATACTACTTACTAGTACTTGCCGAACCCTGCTTACGTGCTCGAATCCCTGTGCCGCAAGTCACGGAGTTAAAAGTCTCCTAGGGAACGGAGCACATTCATGCCGTTTTCGATGTAGCGTCGCCACGAGCATGTAGGCTGTGAAGGCTTCCTTCATAACACTGGAAACTTCTCGTTACACAGTGTCTCAGAGCATAAGTTTCGGACAAGAATCAGCTCTGCTGTGGCAGGGTTGCACTCCTCGGATATTCGGATATTCGGATATACGGATATACGGATATACAGAGTACCGGCTGACGAGGCATTCGAATTGCAAAGGCTGGGCAAGCAATTCTCGTACAGAACATCCCAGATGGATTTGGGGCGCGGTAACATTGGCAGCATAACAATCATCCTGGCAACAGCACATATGCGCAGTGCTTTGGCTGGCATGCAGAATGCAGTATCATTTTGCCAGTGAGCCGAATAAACTTCTCTCTCATCGCATGTGCATGGAACTTTGTAGAATTCCACATCGAGCCACATCTGCAGGGAGTACATATGTTGCCTCAACGACATTGAGGCTCAAGGCCTACGTTGCACAATTGATTTGGCCTGGTTCGCCGAAGCTTCCAAATCACATGTGCAGCATTTGCTGAAGCACGCGATCATGCCGTATTTTCCGTCTTCTTCCCTAAGCACCGCGATGTACCCGTGATGATATATGGCTCGACTATAAGAGCCATACTCTCCTAATCTCTTTGCCGAGGGCCGTCTTCTGTGCACCGCAGCTGACCGGCATATTTGCGCAAGGAACTCTTCCGGCTGTTGCGTATTACGAAAAGTATACGCATGCCATCAGCCGAGTCTGTTGAGTAATAAATACGTTTTCAAGGATGTGGGAAGGATTGTAGTAGTAAGGCGTAGTCTGTCTGAAGAGTGCTTACGACCGCTTGAGCACGAATTTCTGCCAGACCTTGGCATTGAGAACACTGCCCCCTTGGCGGCGCAAGACAATGTGGATCAGCTTTCACATCGATGGTATGGCTCCTCATTGTTGCAGTCCTCAACCAGACTCTGTCAATTACGCATTTTCCACCAGCCCCGGTCGGCCTAGCCTTCCGAGTATCCCTGGCCGAAGTCTCAATTGCTTTTCGATCTCGCCTGGTGGTTTTCTGCCATCATCCCTCATGCTCAGCACAGCTTTTAATTCTGCAGCACTAACAAGTGTCCGGCCTTTGAAGCTTTGTCTCCCCAAGCTTTCGGATTCTTCTTCAAAGATCTTTGCAAAATGGTCTCGCGCTTGCACGATCAGCAGCTCGGGGTTTGAAGAGCTCGAAGGAAAGACTTGCTGGCCTTGAAAAGGCGAACGGGTGGAACTGGAAGAAGAGGATGACTTGACGACTTGTGGTGTAGGCGCGAATGTGGAGGAATTGGACAGGGTTCGAGGAGGCTGAACAGGCCCAAGCTGGGAAAGACGGGAGCCATAATCGGGGTCTCGCGCATCAAGGTCCACGTTTCTGTCTCTCGACGTGGATGCGGAGGGTCTCGGATGGACAGTAGGGCCTGGAAGAGGTTCCGATGAGGTCGGCTGTATTGGAGGTGCACTTGTAGACTTGGCCAACGAAGAGGTTGCCGGATATCGTCTCGCAGTCGAAGAAGCTGTCTTGGCCACCTTGGATGATGAAGATCCCATCGTAGAATTTGTGGACTGTGCGATAGGAGTTGCAAGGCACAGAAGGACTTGAGAGTGCGGATGACCTCACAGGCTTAGGATCTAAAGATGAAGGAGTCTGATACGGTATCCGAAGCGGCAAACAACGCAATTTCCCAATTCTCATGAGTTTTCGTGGAATATGTCACCGCCTTTAACAATACTCATCATTCCAGCACGTTTCTTTCAACGATGCTATCATCCAATTCCGAAGCTCGAGATCTCATCGGACACGGCGCGCCACATCACTTGACCTACTAGTAGTCCTATCATTGGTAGAGAAAGGCTTAGGATAACCCAACATGGAGAAAAAGCCGTCTTTTTGCAACCGCTACAAATGAATATATTTTTATTGCAGGAGAGCAAGCGGTGTCCATCGTTGAGGATATCTCATCTTTCGCCAGCAAGCCTTCGCTCCTGCACTTCACTCAATGCTCTGCTCCCACTGAGGAAGGTGACAGTCCCCGCCGCGAAAAGCACCGGCAACGTCTTAAACAAGTTCCAGCTTGTGTAGTATAGGAAGAATATGGCTTCGATGCCAATAATTGAGCCATAGAATATAGTATGTGAGATAGGCGCAGACTGGAACGCTTTGGAAAGATGGTTGACGTTGGCGCCAAGGTATAGCCACTGTATGAAGATGGTCAGATGCTGCAACATGAGGCCAGATGGTAGAACTTACCACTCCAAGAATAGCAGGTAGTGTGGTAAGCACGGCACCAGTGAAAAGAAGACTGAAAACGATATTGGGGCTACTTGGATTTGGCTTGAAGATGTGGTGGATTTCTGGCAGCTTTCCATACCGTAGAGGCTTTCCGGTTGTAGGGATGGGGTTATTTGAGTCGGTAGCAATATTCAAGGAGAAGATGCGGTCGTTGTACCCTTGCGAGGACCCAAAAGATCCGAGCACCAGATGTGCTTCGACTGGTTTCGAGGACGTGAGAAATTGAGAAGGCAGGTCTTTCTGGGTCTGGATATCGTTAGAAGATATTTAACGAGTCTCAGAAGGTGGCATACAAGATCGACCTTGGCTTTACCACTTTCCTTGACGTTGAACGGATATGAAATCTCAAGGCCAGCGTCGGTATCTTTCAGGAGTAAAAATGCTTGATGCGGTCTTTTTGCCATCTTCCCATCCTGGATGGTGAGCACGACTTTCAAGGAGTCAGACGCTCCTAGTGTGACCGGTGCTGAAAGAGGCTTATGTTCTACGAATCTGGTGAAAGTGTTAGCTGAGAACACAGACTCGGTTGCATGTGCAGACTTCTCTTTGAGGCCCCCTCCTACTCCAGCACCTTTTCCTTGTACGCTCACTGTAGCATCGCTGAAATGCCATGATGATGCTCGACACAGGGCCAGATTTGAGACAGCCAGCACAGTTGGTAGCAGGCTCCAAAGGTAGACCATGGTGCGAATTAGCGGACCACACCTCGTTGCACCTGGAGTTGCACCTGGAGTTGTGAATTGGAGCCGCCAGTAATTGTACCCAACTTTCGTTGGCTTCTTCGCTAGAATACTAATAGCTAGATACTGTATCTGAGGGGGCTAAAATGGTGAAATTCACGGCATTGACTAGCTAGTAGTGGTTGGAAAATACGGAGTACCTTAGGCCTCTGGCGGCTCCTTCTCCGCTGGCGGGTTGCGCAAAGAGGAAAGTGGCATTTATCGAATTTAAGTCACGACTGCGCTACCCTCAAACATTCATAGTCTTCTATTTACTGTCACCATGCAACAAACAGGGTGCTAGAATGGCCTACAAAGTGCATCAAGTGTGCAAACTGATTTAGTTTCTGCACTGACCACAACTATTCCCTTCCCTACCACTGCTTAGACCTCGTTTCCTGCCTTGTTCAAACCCCGTCTGCTTGAGAGGTAATTTCTCAAGCTGGAGATGGTTCAATAAGATGTGTGGGAGACTCTGATAGTTTCTGAGTCTCTTCCGTCACGTAGGCGACCGGTAGGTAGGTAGGCTTGGTCTGGAAACGTCCACAGCATGTGCTAATATGGAAATAGTGATCTGCCCGCTTGAACATGGCGACCCAATCCCCAATGACACGAAGCACTCGATCACAATCACCTTCCGCCAAATTCTATAGCCGCACTTTCTCATCACGTAATATCTCACAGCATGAGGGGGATGCATCTCGAAATGAAGACATGAATGCCACTGCACCTCTCGTGAAGCGAAGAAAGTTGAATCCAGGGTCAGACACAGAGAACGCAATGGATGCGCGGATGGGAAGATTCCGGACAGCCAGCACAAAGATATCTCAGTACCCGAGCAGCAGGCAGCGAGATACTGCGAGACCAAAGAGGGCAATGGAGGTGGGCAGCAGCGGCGCTCGAGCTCCTCGAACCTTAACAAGCAGTGCCTACACAAAACGGGCCTCTGCGTTGAACCTCCACAACTATCCTGCAGACCACCATCCAGTGGGCATTGCGATCTGGGTCATTCAGAAGATCGACTCTGCTCGGCGGGAAAGAAGCGGATCCACTTCATCTAGGGAATCATCCCCAGGAGCCCTTGCAGCGTCTTCGTCGCCTGCAGGGATTTTTCAAGCCTCTGGTCACGCTTCTGAAGTTGACGAAGGCGATGATGCGGAGGACCGACGACAGGCGCAGAGGGAACGCAAGATCAAGCAAAGACTTGAAAACTGGGCAAAGAGTAAGTGAATAGTATATCTGCTGAAGAAGGTGGCTTACGTGTGTGATCTCTGCAGACAAGGAAAACGATGTAGTTGCACGTGCCAAATTAGATGCTAAGAAGAAGTTTGGCTCGAACCCTTCGACCAATCCTATTGTGTTAAGCAACGGTCAAATTGAGAAGCCTTCTCCTTCGGACGAGAGAGACTCATATATCCGTAGGAGGATAAGAGACGACTTTACCAGGTTGATGAACAGGCAGACCAAGGTATTTGCTGATGAGATCTCCAAGTTAGAACCATTCCAAGCTGGTTTCAGCCGGAAGTGTTTTCCTGCTACGGGTTTGGCATTTGGGTCAGATGCAAATTTGGTAACAGCTGGCACTCTTTTGGTGAATGTGCTGCCTGCGTTGGCGGAGAAAGAAGTCAGTCGCACCTCCCAGCTTGCCGCCGACGCCTTGATCCATGCCTTAGAGACTGGATCACTGTCACCTGAATCTTTCTTTGATGCTGTTGCACTCTTAGCAGAAAACAGACAAATCCTCGAGGGAAGCGACAGGATTCTGGCACAGCTCTTTTCTCGGTCTTCCTCTTCAGGTAACTCCAAAGTGCTCCGCACCTCGTCTGGTGCAGATTCCAAACTCTTTGCTACCACCAACGGCCCATTCATCATCTATAACACCATCGAAAATACTGAAAAAGCGACACCCGCGTCCTCGCGGCACTCCAATAGATCCTTTGGAGCCGCAAATCCAACGCCAGTTCGAGCCTCACCTCGTGAGCGTAGGCCTACCACCAAGATGCTTAGCGTCTCTGAGGTTTCAACGAGGCCACGAACTCGTACCTCGACATCTCCTCGAGCTTCACCATCCAAGGTGCTCAAGCTGAGTCGACCGTCAAAGCTTCGCGGGTCTGTGTCATTCGCAAATTCTCCTTCACCTCCACCAGCACCAGCACCACCACAAAAGCGTGTCAAGCTTAGGCATGACTCAGTCTCAGCTGCTCAGGATGAGGGCGAGCCGCATTCCCCAGAGCCAGAGCTAGCGAGACTACCACAATCGATCAACCAGTATCAGTCAGAGCAGACTGCACCGCTCCAAATCACGCCCAACGAAGACTTAATCAAGACATTGCTCGAATCAGCTCTGTTAGCAAGCCAGGAAGAGACCGACAATGAATCTGAGCTCGAGAACCAGGGAGCAACTGCGCAAAACGGAGCTGCCGAGACTCACGCAAGCGGGTCTGTCCAGCTTGCACCAGCAAAGCAGAATCTGCAGCAGCAACCGCACTCCCTTCCCAAATCCTCGAGACCCACTGCTCATGGCGATGCTTGCCAGCCATCACTCCGCGTGTCTGCTACTGCTGAACAAATGGCAAAATTCAACCGTATTGTGGAACAGCTGCCTGCGAGTGTGGCCAATCTTAACCATGAACAGGTCAAACACGTCGCGGCATTATATGATCAACTAGCTGAAGGCCCAACATTTGAAAGGGCCAAAGAACTGGGTCTCTCTTATCCAGAGATTCCAAGGCCGTTCGCAGATCGAGATGGCTGGAAGCTTACTGGTGTTGTCAATGAATATGATGAGGAAATTGTCGAAATTGACCCTCAGAGCTGGGTGTATGCGCCAGAACGCTCTGACGACACTCAGCAGCCTCTCCGAAGACTGAAACATAAGGCTCAGGTTGAGCAGGAACAGGTCTTCGGTTTTCCTCCCATTGCCGGATTTGGCAATGCTCCACAACATACAAGACAGAGGGTTGAGAGAGTGGATGAAGAGAACGTTGCATATGAGAAGTTGATGTCTGACGTCCGCAAAGCTGCTGCGGATCGTGGATTGCCGCATGACAAGGCTCTGGGTTGGGAACAGCTTGCCCGTTCAATCAGAAGTTTTGATGCTGACCACGGCATTGCTTTGGAAGGAGACGTCACCACTTCGGTTGTTGATCGCGTCCGTGATGAGCCAGATGAGCCAGATGACGGTCTCTTGGGGCCCGTGGAAGCTTCCGAGGACTCCAATGCAGAGAGCGACGACGATTCCGAATACGAACCTGATCCGGTAGTCAAGAACGATGTCGAAGAAGCTTGGACAGGCAGCAATGGAGCCCAGATGTCCACTTTCGTTGCCGTCAATGGAAGGAGAGGGTCTCTGAGGAAGCTGAGAGATCGGCCTTCCTCGTCGTCTGCACAGGGCTATCAAAATAGAGCAATGGATGTGACGCCGGTTCTCTATGTAAGTGGAATATCACCTCATGTCTCGCGGCAACTAACAGCATCCGATCAGCCCAGCCACGCTGATATGTCACCACCGAGATCAGCGACCCAATACAACACTCGTCCTTCTCCCCTGTCCGGCACCTTCAACACCTTCAACGGACCCATCACCTCCTCCAACACCCCAACCGCCTCCCCGATTGGAACGCCCACCATGATGAAACTCAATTTCAATGTCTCCAGGAAACAAGCCTCCACCTCGCCAGCTCCCAGCCCCAGCGCCACCACTGGGACCCGCCGCGCCTCCACCGC